>NW_011494910.1:880683-890068 GCF_000754665.1 Bison bison bison
GGGCTCTCTAGAGGTGAGAGACAGAGGTTCTAGTCCTAATCCTGCCCTAAATAGCTGTGTGACATTGGGCATCTTTTCCCATCGCACGGCCTCCTTTTCTTCATCTGAAAAATTAAAAATTTTGTGTAGATGATTTCTGAAAACGCCGCTTCTGACTGTTAGCAATACCAGGCTGTGGTTTACTTATTTATGATATTTATGTCAAAAATAAGTATACACACTTATCTATGATATTTAAGCATTACACTAAGCACTTCCTATATATTACTATTCATCTACCCAATAACTTTGGGAAGAACTTATTGTCATTATAAAGATGAAAACAATTGAGGATAAAAGAAATTAAAGATTTGCCTTGTCATAGATAGTAGGTGGCTGATTCAGGATTAGAATCCAAACAAAACCTTGTTTTTGTTGTGGTCAACAAAAACAAGTGTGTCTGAATGTGTCTCAAGTATCAAGATGAAAGAGGCCTCCTGTTTAAAGAGACTGCTATTTGCTCTTCTAAACTAGGCCTCTGAGGGAACCTTCCCTGGCAGTCCACTGAAGGGGACACAGGTTTGATCCCTGGTCAGGGAAGCTAAGATCCTGTATGCCGTGTGATGCAGCCAAAACAACAGCAATAGTAAATAATATAAATAAAGAATAAACAAGGTGTCTCTGAGGTGGCCTTCAGAATGCTGTCTGGGGGTACAGACCACTTTTTGCACAGGCCTGATCCCCACCAGTTCAGCCAACAGTTATGAGCCCGGTGCTGCAGCAAGGGAGGCGCTGACACAGATCACGGGGTCTGGGCAGATGTGGCAGGTGTTTTGGTGCCCTAAGAGTGCCTCTGAGACAGGCTGTGTTGCTTGAGGTTCATGGACCATTGCATCAGAGTGGCCTGGGTTCTTATGACAAATAGGCCTACATCTCATGTCAAACCACAGAATCAGAGCCTCAGGGAAGAAAGAGGCTGCTTAATCTGAATTTTTACCAAACTCTCTAGTGATCTGAGTTACTATACTAAGAAGTCCTAGGGTGCTGGGACTTGAATGCCAGAAAAGGGATACTTGATTAATGCTGTAGGCAATGGGAAGACTTTGAAGTCTTTTAAAAGCTGAAAAAGTGACATGTTTAGGATATTGTTCAAAGAAAATTATTCTGTCAAGTCTTCAGTGTGGATTGAAGTAAAGACAGACTGGAGGGCAGAATAACCAGTCAGTCAGTCAGTCACTCAGTCATGTCCAACTCTTTGCGACCCCATGAACTGCAGCACACCAGGCCTCCCTGTCCTTGCCAACTCCCAGAGTTTACCCAAACTCATGTCCATTGAGTTGGTGATGCCATCCAGACATCTCATCTTCTGTCGTTCCCTTCTCCTCCTGCCCTCAATCTTTCCCAGCATCAGGGTCTTTTCCAAGGAGTCAGTTCTTTGCATCAGGTGCCAAAGTGTTGGAGTTTCAGCTTCAACATCAGTCCTTCCAATGAACACCCAGGACTGATCTCCTTTAGAATGGACTGGTTGGATCTCCTTGCAGTCCAAGGGACTCTCAAGAGTCTTCTCCAACACCACAGTTCAAAAGCATCAATTCTTCGGCGCTCAACTTTCTTTATAGTCCAACTCTCACATCCATGCATGACTACTGGGAAAACCATAGCCTTGACTAGATGGACCTTTGTTTACAAAGTAATGTCTCTACTTTTTAATATGCTCTCCGGGTTGGTCATAACTTTCCTTCCAAGGAGTAAGTGTCTTTTAATTTCATGGCTGCAATCACCATCTGCAGTGATTTTGGAGCCCCCCAAAATAAAGTCAGCCACTGTTTCTACTGTTTCCCCATCTATTTGCCATGAAGTGATGGGACCGGATGCCATGATTTTAGTTTTCTGAATGCTGAGCTTTAAGCCAACTTTTTCACTCTCCACTTTTACTTTCATCAAGAGGCTCTTTAGTTCTTTTCCACTTTCTGCCATAAGGTGACCCGTAGGCTATGGCAATAGTCTAGATGGAACAGAAGGACTGGGGAGGGAGAATTTTGCCCATAGCAAGAGGCAAAGGCAGGAATGATGTTGCAAATGTAGTTGTGTTCTTGTGTTGGTCAGTCGCTAGGTCATGTCCAACTCTTTGTGACCCCATGGACTGTGGCACACCAGTCCTTCCCTGTCTTTCACTGCCTTCTGGGGATTTTTGTCCCTAAAAGGGACAAAAAAATTCATGTCCATTCAGTCAGCGATGCCATCTAACCATCTCCTCCTCTGCCACCCTCTTCTTTTACCTTCAATCTTTCCCAGCATCAAGGCATTTTCCAGTGAGTCAGATCTTTGCATCAGGTGGCCAAAGTATTGGAGCTTCAGCTTCAGCATCAGTCCTGCCAGTCAATATTCAGGGATGATTTTCTTTAGGATTGACTGGTTTGATATTCTTGCTGTCCAAAGGACTCAAGAGTCTTCTCCAGCACCACACCTTGAAAGCATCAGTTATTCGATGTTCAGCCTTCTTTATGGTCCAACTCTAGGCCTTGGCAACTGATCAGAAGGGGTAGGGTTAAAGATGTCTGTCAAACTCGGCCTGGTGTCTAGACAATGAACATTAATGCTATTTTGAAAGAGAATGAAATCAGAAGTTGACCATAAAGGAAAAAAGTATCTTGACTTGTTTAGTCTGACACATCTGAGTGACTGAACTGAACTGAACTGAGCAAGTCAAGATAATTTTTTGCCTTATGCTCAACTTCTGATTTCATTCTCTCAAAATAGCATTACCGTTCTTGTTACAGGCTTGTTACAGGCTGAGATTAAAACACCAGAAAAAATATTTCAAAATGTCCAGTTCTCAACTGAAATAAAAAGCAGTTGGCAGTTCAGCAGGAAAGTTAGGGTTAGAAATCATAGTTTGACATTTGCTCTGTATAGGGAGATGCTAATTCAAACACTTCCAGGATCAAGGTAGGTAATGCAAATGAAGATTAAGTATATAAAAATCATAATAAATCCCAGCCTTTTCCCTTCGGCTCACCACTGGAAATCCTGGTGTCACCATGGGCCACTGCCCCACCCAGTGTTATAGATATTGTACGAACAAGCCGTACTCAAAGTCTTCCTTCTGCCAAGATATCCCTGATTGTAAGATCCACATCTTTGACCTGGAGTGGAAGAAGGCAAAAGTGGATGAGTTCCCACTCTGAGGTCACATGGTGTCATCCGAGTGTGAGCAGCTCTCCTCCGAAGCCCTGGAGGCTGCCTCCATTTGTGCCAACAAGTACACGGTGAAAAGCTGTGGCAAAGGTGGCTTCCACATCCGAATGTGGCTCCAACCCTTCCCTGTCACCTACATCAACAAGATGTTGTCCTGTGCTGGAGCTCATAGGCTCCAGACAGGTATGTGTGGTGGCTTTGGAAAGCCCCAGGTCACAGTGGCCAGGGTCCACATCGGCCAAGTCATAATGTCCATCTGCACCAAGTTGCAGAACAAGGAGCATGTGATTGAACTCTGCAGGGCCAGGTTCAAGTTCCCTGGCTGCCAGAAGATCCACATCTCCAAGAAGTGGGGCTTTATTAAGTTTAATGTGGATAAATGTGAAGACAGTGTAGCAGAAAAGCAGCTCATCCTGGATGGCTATAGGCTCAAATACATCCCCAGTTGTGGCCTCTGGACAAACGGCGAGCCCTGTACTCACGAGATCCTTGGTGTTATCCCCTCCTTACTCATGCCCACCAATAAATCCTACTTTCCTATCAAGTAATAATAATAATAATAATAAACCCCAGCATTCAGCCATGGTAAGTGATAATCACAACTTGGTCTTAGCAGGGATGCTATAAAGAGTGGGTGGGGACTGGACAAATTGAAGGACACATTCCCTGTCTTAGGTACCAGTCATCAGTAAATAAGAATGTGGAATCAGTGTAAATAGATATGTTAATTTTTAAAGAGAAATTATAATTCTGGGTTTTATTTTGATACAACATTGCTGCTGCTGCTGCTGCTGCTGCTGCTAAGTCGCTTCAGTCATGTCCGACTCTGTGCGACCCCAAGACAACAGCCCACCAGGCTCCCCCATCCCTGGGATTCTCCAGGCAAGAACACCGGAGTGGGTTGCCATTTCCTTCTCCAATGCGTGAAAGTGAAGTCACTCAGTCGTGTCCGACTCTTAGTGACCCCATGGACTGCAGCCCACCAGGCTCCTCCATCCATGGGATTTTCCAGGCAAGAACACCGGAGTGGGGCACCATTGCCTTCTCTGTATACGACACTACCTAATAGTTAAAAATTGAGAGCTAATATTTTAAATGCTTAAGCACTATTCAAACCAAACAATGTATATTGTGATTGAGTCTGCTTCACAGGCTTCCAACTTGTGACTTCTGAGCTATTTGGATGGTAATTGGTAGAGAGAGGAAATCCAGAGACTGTGTACTATGCAGAACCATGACCCTCCCCAGCTCCCAAGTTTGCCTGTAGGTAAGCCCAGTAAAGCTTAGGCAGGCCTGTTATTTTGGCCACCAGGTGTCCGATGGGCTCCCAGGTTGGGTGGCAGGGTGCATCTGCCATGGCTGTTTCTATTCATCACTTGGAAACTGTGTGGGAAGCTGCTGAGGGTGATCCAGCGCAGGTTAGAGGCTGCACACCGCCAGCAGCTGCCCTCTGTGGCTATCTTCAGCCTTCACTCTGAAGATTTTGTGTACCTCAGAGCATCTGAGTCCTGAAGCAGATATCTTGTTTAGCAGATCTACTTGCTCACTTTCCTATAAAGAAGTTCTCTTGCCAAATTTAGGTGTTTTTTGTGCAATGGCATCTTCTTTTTGCATCTTCCTTCAGAGCCATTGGGAAATGGGTTACTTTTTAGCTTTCTGACTCTTCTTCAACCTTCAACAGTTTCTCAGAAATGATCCTTACAGACTTGAAAATTGTTGTGACCCGGGGATTAGAAAGTCCTTTTCATATTTATATTTTGCCAAGCCTTCCTTCAGTCCAGATGGGTAGTTTTCCACTTAACCCTAATCATCTTTGCATTACATGTTTCTGTCCCTGTTCTCAGTTCACTTTGGGGTGAGGAAAGGGAATTAAAGACAGATACTTAAAAATCACTAACATCCCCAATTTCTTAGTCTTCTTTAACAAGTTCTAGGAACAATGTTATCTTCTTTTTGTCTTTGATTCCTGTTCCTGATTCTAAAGAGTAACTCTCAGACTGATGGTCTAGAGCTGATCTTGAAGGGTACAACTTTGTGAGACGGTGATAGGGAACTCAAAAACATATCCCGAACAGTATCCAATGATGTTTGCAAAGAATTATGAATATATTTAGCAATATTTTCATTCTGATTAGAAGAAGAGGCATTCATCCTCCCTGGGTGATGTTTCTTATCAGCTCTGGGCAGCAGGGCAAGGTTATCCCCGAGGAGGCCTGAAGAGAGGAAAGATCAAATTAACATCTATACCAGCCACACTCAGACACACCTGCCAAAATACACACTCCACCCAGACACAAACACTTCACAAAATGATGTCCTTCAATATATACTATGTACATGCTAATATCTGCAAACATATATCCACAGTCCCTTCTATCCACAAATATCATGCACATTTAAGTATGTACATTCATATATACTGCCTACCTACCCACATGGATACACACATATATACACACATACATACACACATACACATGCACACTCACACACTGACTTACTGAAACTATGCACTGCACAGTGTTAGAATGAGCTGATATAACCTCCTAGAAGATCGCAGCCCAGCCTCAGCCTGCAGATCAACTTTACTTAACCTCAGGTTTCAACATGTGGTCAGGAAACTGGGAGGTAGTCTTGACAACCGAGGTAAGGCCCTGCAGGGTCAGCAGGCTGCTGGGAGAGATGGTCACGTACAATGATCTGATTGTGCCACACTGGGGAGTGGAAAGCAGAGCATGTGTGATGACCCCACAGACAAAGCTAGGGCTGAGAACTGAGGAGAGGAACCCAGTTCTGGGTAGGGATTTGATCTGAGGAGGGTTGTTTGGGAAGCTGTGGGTCACTCTAGAGAGGCCACACAGGTAAGCTGTGCAAGTGGGTGCGATGGGCATCCAGGGAAACAGTGGGTTGGGGTCACATGCACAGAAAAATTTCAGGTCCAGTTGAGGCATACACTGGCATCACCCCCACCTCCACACTACCTGCCCAACATGGCAGTAGGTAGAGTCATAGTTCAGCAGAATGTTAGGACATTTAATGTTCAAAATTCAACTCAAGGCATTTGGGGAGAGGGGGAGAGATGAGTAAGGAGGAAGAGGAACAGGAAGAAGAGAAGAGAGAGGGAGGGACCCATGGTTCTTATCCAGATGCTAGAACTATACCTTGGCTATGCCAAGCAATGGGAGGCAGCAGGAAACAGAAGTGAAATCTGGACTTCAGAGCTTCTCAGGACCCTGGTCCTAGCAGTTTAAGGGAAGTTTCAGAGAGTTCCAAAAGTAATTTGGATTATTATAATGTATTTGCCTTTAAAAGAAACTGATTGAAAGTCCAAATCCTGTAAAGTGACTTGGAAACTTTGCATGTTGGATACATTAAACTTCCTCTCCCTAGGCTTGTGTGTAGAAAGAAGAGAGGATGAGAAAGTACATGAAGTGCTTTCTGGTTCTTATTATCAATGCTCTCTACAAAGTTCAGGAATTAACCACCAATGATGAGACTAAGACACTCCCTGGGTAATGGGGGAATCTGTGGGATAAGACCTTGCTCCTATTTCAAAATGAAGAATATTCCCCTCCAATTCATTGCATCATCATCTAGAATGACAGCTCTGTGGGATGAGGTGGGACTAGGGGCCACTGTAGTAGAACAGGGGCTCCACGGTCTAATGAGAAGGGCTTGATATTTGAAGTCAAGAGATCTGCTAGTCCTGGCACTAGTGAGAACTAGCTGTGTGACCTGGCGAATGATATAAAAAACCTACATAAGGACAGAATTCTATTTCCTAAGGCAAAAAACAGGTGATGATCTGTCACAAAACTTTCCCCCCATCAATTATGGACTAGAGCAAGGCCCAGAACAGCACACCCCTGTCAACAGCATACCCAGGAAGATGTTATTTTCAGATTTTGGTGCTAAATCACTCTGCACACATGTTTATACCTTGGCCTGTTTCCCTGGTCTTGCTGACAGCTGATCTTTTTGTTTGATGTTCTCTAAGTTATCTTGTTTCCAGTTCCAGTCCTGTTTCTGAACACACATTGTTTCCCCCTCAATGAGCAGAGGTACAGCCTGATCCAGCTTTGGGGAGGAGTCAGTGAAGAGCTCATCTAAGAGATTTGTTCAATGCCAAAACACTAGAATTCCAGGGCATTTTAATGGGTTATATGAAGCAATGGAGCAGAATATTTTAAACCCAAACTGTCCTAGAAATATAGAACATATAAGCATAGTAATGGCACCCCACTCCAGTACTTTTGCCTAGAAAATCCCATGGACGGAGAAGCCTGGTAGGCTGCAGTCCATGGGGTTGCTAAGAGTCGGACACGACTGAGCGACTTCACTTTCACTTTTCACTTTCATGCATTGGAGAAGGAAATGGCAACCCACTCCAGTGTTCTTGCCTGGAGGATCCCGGGGACAGAGAAGCCTGGTAGGAGGTCGTCTATGGGGTCGCACAGAGTCGGACACGACTGAAGCGACTTAGCAGCAGCAGCAGCAGCAACCTGTTTTCCAGTAGTCTGCAAACAAGATGTGAGCCTCTAAAAAGATCATTAATCTTATCAAACAACAGATTATAAATGCCAAATGAATGGTATGGATAATGTTAATTCTGTAGTGAGAGAATGATCAGCACAAGTTTTCAAAGTGGAGGACCCAGCTTAAGCTGTGCCTTTAGGAGTGTGAGGGATTGGGAAAGACGGCAAGGAGGCAGCGAGGTATCCAAGAGGTAATGGCATGGGTTACAGTGCAGCAAGGCCATGCACATTCATAGCACATGGAATGGGGACCATATTACAGGGCAGGGATAGGGATCATGGGCAAATGCTGGGGGCTCTGGGATGCAGAACTGCTCTGACGCTTAGAGAACAGTGAGGAGAGTCACCTGGGAGCACAAAGTGGCAGAAACCTAAAAAGGTAGATGCAGCCAAATGATGAAAGTTCTTAACTATTACACAAAGGGGTCCATACCTAATCCAGTAGACAAATGGAGGATATCTCAGAATGATCTGAGCAAAAGAAGAGCACGTGAGTGCAGAACTTTAGGAAAGTAAATCTAACAGTGAGAAGTGTGGTTTGGGGACTGGATTTGATAGTGTCTACTGCAGTCATCTAGACATGAAGAAGCAACGGGTCTTGAGACTGGATCTAATGAAAAAGTAACAAGCCAAAAGTGAGTCTGAGTTTTCTGAGTAGAGTGACTGGGGAACCAGTGGTATTTGATAGGAATGGAGGTCAAGAAGGAGGCTGGCCTTGGAGAAGTCAGTGGAATTTAGACTGACATTGATGTAGTGGCTGGACATCCAAGAGGAGAGACAGAGCAGATAGGAGGAGCGGGATGAAAGGACATGTGAACAGACTTGCAGATAGGAAAGTCACTGGTAAAAACAAAGTAAATATCAAAGTGGACAACATGAACCAGATCTCTGTGAGGAAAAAAGGTGAAGAGAAAAGGAAGAGGAATCAGTGGACATAATGAGGAAAGGGGAACAGGAAGGGATCCATGGGAGACACAGCCGGGGAGGAAGGAGACAGAGGAATCTGGGGTCAGGGAAGAAAAGAGGAGACTGCCCCCAAAGTGAAGGAAAATAAAGATTTACAGAGGCCATCGGGTTTGACTCGATATTAATATATATGTACGGGGCACCTACATATTCTGAACCCTGGGATGTTGGTTAGGCGTTATCCTCATTCAGCAGACCTCAAGGAGAGCCTGTGATGGCACCAGGTTCTGAGGATGGCCCCCACGTGGAAGAGCAAGGCCCGCCAGTCTTGCTGCCGCCAACACTGCCGCCACCCCTGCCCAGCAGCATTAGGTGAGAGTAGGCCACGGTTCTAGGCAAGAGGACAGGCATTTCTGGAGAGGAAGAGCACAACTTGGGGAACTTGGCATTATCGTAGAAGTAAACAGAAGGCTAGTCTCCGTTTCCGGAGAGTCAAGAAGCCACTCTGACTGGTGGGAAAGTGGTAAAACGGGTGAGTGGCCTTGACAGGGTGTGGCTGAAGATGTGGGAGTCAGAAAAGGGGACCGCCTGGGGGAGGCGGCGTCCAGGAAGGCCTCTCGTCGGAGGTGTTCCTTAAGCTGTGAGGAAGGATGGGAGAGGGGAGATCAGACCACGCCCAGCCTGACGCGCTGCTTTCCTTCCCAGAGACCCCGGCAGCTCCCGGTCTCCCTTTCCCCTGCTTGCCCCTCCGGCAAGCGGAGCTCCCG
>NW_011494910.1:890917-918182 GCF_000754665.1 Bison bison bison
GTGGGTCTGCGTGCGGGCTCTTCTCCCTCACGGGACCCAAGACCCTGCAGGCGACAGCCCGACCAGCCGAGGGTCCTTATGGAACGAGAAGGCGCAGTGGAACCTTCCAAACAACTCGGGCTCCCAGCCGAGGCTCTTCCGGCCGCGCGGGCCGCGCCGTGCCTGGGGCAGTGGCTGGCACCTCAAGTTAGAATCCGGGTCCCCTTTCTATCCTCCGGCCTCTCTTAGCCATCTGCCACCCTTTCTGGTACCGAGAGAGGCTGGTACGCCGTAACTGCGCTCTGCGGGCCTGTGTTGGGCTTGGTGGCGGTGCGGCGTGAGATGAGGAGGTGGGCAAGAGATAAGCAGCTGCTGGCTGGGGAGAGACCTGTCTCCTAGCTGTTGGCTGGCGGGCTTGGGCAGCAATAGCCACATTTAAACGTGCCCACACAGTCCCACTTTCTGAGGGACAACATATGTTTCGTTAAAACATCCCACTTCTGCCTCCCTTAGCCACTGTGACAGGTCTTTGACTTTTCAAGGCAGAGGAAACCACCGAGGCACTGGGTGGGAGACATGACTTGCTGTGGGTCCAACAGTGAGGATGGCCTTCTTGGCCTTGAAATTTTGGCTCAGAGGTTCCCAGAGGCCCTGCCTGGACATGTCAGTCCCAGGCATATCCTCCTCCTTAAACCGGGAATGTGCCAAAGGCAATATACTGGCCACAAAGGATTGCCCCAGAGCTCTGGGACACCCTCTCGATACACATACACCCATGTCTTAGAAGGAGGGGTCTTTCCAGATTCCATAATTTTTTTTTTTTTTTTTGCTACAATGTCAGGAGGGTTTCAGGAGGGTCTTAAAACTCATGAGAAACCATGTTGCTTACCTAAAATAACTAGGCCCTTTCCTCTCCTGTCATCACCCTTACCCGGGTGGCGCACCTGCCAGTACAGAGGACAGAGACTTGGGTTCTGTCTCTGGGTGGGGAAGATCCCGGGGAGAAGGGAATGGCAACCCACTCCAGTATTCTTGCCTGGAGAATCCCATGGACAGAGGAGCCTGGCGGGCTACAGTCCGTGGGGTCGCATGAACACAACTGAAGCGACTTAGCACACATCCCATCACCCCCCACCCCTTGTGGTCGCATCCATGGCCCAGCTGCACTAACCAGTGCATCTCCCCCTTGTCCTGTCTCCACAGAGCACTACAAACACCATTGGTTTCCTGAAAAACCATCCAAGGGCTCTGGCTACCGCTGCATCCGCATCAACCACAAGATGGACCCCATCATCAGTAAAGTGGCTAGCCAGATTGGACTCAGCCAGCCTCAGCTGCACCGATTGCTGCCCAGTGAGCTGACCTTGTGGGTGGACCCCTACGAGGTGTCCTACCGCATTGGGGAGGATGGCTCCATCTGCGTCCTGTACCAGGAGGCCCCAGTGGCCACATCCTATGGGCTTCTCACCTGCAAGAACCAAATGATACTGGGCAGGAGCAGTCCTTCAAAGAACTACATCATGGCAGTCTCCAGTTAGATCCCTCGCCTGCCCCAGCTGGCACTCTACTGTACTCAACTCTGCTGTGACAGCAGGCCACTGCATATCTCAACCTGGGGAACTGTATTTTAAATGAAGAGCTATTTATATATATATATATATATATTTTTTTTTTTTTTTAAGAAAAGGGGAGGAAAAAACCTAAAGATTTTTTAAAGAAAAAAATCCTTAAAGGACGCTGCTTGGAAGTGGCCTCCGCAGGTGCCTTTGGAGAGAATTGTGTGCTTTATCTGGGAGCCAGTGTCTGCCTGTGGGAGGGGGGAACGGTGTCCTGGTCGAGGTGAGAGAAGCTTGGCTAACACCCCAGGGAGGTGTAGGAGGGGGCAAACAGGATTAGCAGCTGTGAACAAGAGAGCTCAGGATCTGTCCCAGGAGAGAAAAGAGGCTGAGTTCAAACTTCTCACTCTCCCAGCCAGGACACCGCACCCCTGGCCCCTCTCTTACTCAAGGGCATTCAAGCCTGGACTCAACTCATACTATATTGCCTAATCTTCTCTTTTATTTTTATTTTTTATGAGATCCTAGGCACAGAATGAAAAGGCCTTTCCTAATTCCTTCTGTCCTGAGTAGCTTTTCTTGAAACCGTGACTTGTTTCTAATTCTGTTCTCAGAGACCTGTAGATGTTACTTCCCACCAAGAATATAAAGCTTTTTGTTCTGGAGGTCAGGGGAGTGAGGCAGGGGTTGGAGGTTACTGGAGTCGGGACAGAAGGGCATCATGTACCGACCCTTGCCTTGCTGTAATGCTGCTCTGTGTGGCGATTAACTTGGGGGTGACTTGTAATGGAATTCTAGAATCCAAAGAGTCTCCACTGGAATGTTTTTTTGGCCAAAACTCTTCTTTTTGTAACCAGATGGAAGTCCTAATGATGCTACCATTATCTCTTTGAGAAGTAGCTCAAAAGCTACGGGAACTTCAGGTCCTTGATTATTGCCTTCTTTTTAAAAGCACACACTCCTCTCCAACTGTCCCCCAACCCACCAACCGTACCCCACACCCCTCCCCTTCTGGTTGGGTCATGGAACTACCTTATTTTCTAGGACAAGAGTTCTCACTGTGCAATATGGCCTCCTGGGTCCCAGGAGGAGCTGGAGGAGAACTGGCTGTCACAACCTCCTGGCCGCCCTGGTAGGCTTAGGAAACTCTCTCTCCCTCCGTCCTCAGGACTATGGCTTTATGCTTAGCCTTGCAGGTATTCCTTGGCTGAATGAGAGAATGCCCCAAGTTACTGCTTGGTACTCTTGTAGAACTGACTCTAACAGCCAGACGTTGGGCATTGTTTTTTCCTCCTTGGTGCTCAGAGCACCCGTGGGAGAGGCTGCCGTCTCTCTCCGTACAATCCAAGTTTGTCTACAGACTTGTGCAATATTTACTGTTCTGGGTCTGAGGAAAATGGAAAATTTCACAGGGAAGAAATTCCATTGCTTCAGTTTCTCAGTGACATTGGTGAGGGGTCTTTAAGGCCTTGAGTTTCCCAGACCCAAGTCCCCTTGCGAAGGCCACAGCTGCGCGTCTGGTGAACCTGGCTGCTGTCTGGCTGTGGCCCGTAGTGAGGGACTTTGCTCTCCACTGCCGGTCCCCTTTCCTGGATTGCTTAACTACTCAATTCTGACTCAGAGGTGCTATTTACCAAACACTCTCCCTACCCATTCCTGCCGGTTCTGCCTCTTGAACTTTCCAAATCCCAAGCTACCTTCCCAGGCCCTGTTTCCAGTCCTTATTGCTTTAACGTTGACTTCAGGCCCGTAGACCCAAGTGCTCATTTTCTGGCATATGGGTTGAAACAAAGCTGTGAATCCCTGCAGATTGTTGTTACATCTTGTCTGCAAACAAGTTCCTGCCTTTTTATAAGCAGACTCATGGTTTCATACTTAATCTTTTCTCTGTTCTTTTTGAAATTCACTTTAAAGACAATAAATACCCAGAGCTGGACTGTTGAGCAGGCCTGTCTCTCCTTTTAAGTAAAAATATATTTGTAAGCTATTCTGACAGAAAAAACAAAGGTTACTAATTGTATAACAGTGTTGTTATATGGAAGAATGTACAGCTTTATGGATACATGTACACTTTTTTGGGTTACTTTAATAAAAATGTAGCAGATGAAGTCCTGTGGTGTAGAGAAGATAAAATTCCAACATTGCTAATTTGCGTTTCCCTCAGATCCAAATCCTTTGTGTCTCATAGTGTTTCTCTTTAGCTGGATTCAGAAGTCCTGTGGCATAGGTGGGAGGGACATTTCCAAGCATTTCCTCTTTCTTGGGAAATAGCTTCTTACTCCTTTTAATGCATATTCTAACTTCCATGTGAAAATGCTAGATGGACCCATGATCTAGTCTGAGCTTTCCTAGGTTACCCAGGGCTCATCTTACGCATCCTGTTCTTGGTCAGCCATGCTCATTAGTTCATTCAGCAAGCATTTATTGTATGTGCTAGATACTAAAAATACTAAAAATGATTAAGACACGGTCCGTTCACAGACTGGGGTAGTGAACAGAGGACACTGAACCCCTTTCCAGATTGGAGCAGAATTTTTAAAATTCTTGTCCTGTTCCCTTGTAATCTTTTGGGGCTCCCACATGACACTGACTATTCTTATTATGTGAGAGCAATTGAGCCTCAGGATACAGGCATTGGTGCTGAACGTGTGACAGAAGGTTAATGTTACCAGTTAACTAAAATGTGGCTATTTCTGACATCAAACACCAAGAGCAAAGGTTTGTTACCCATTTATAACTCTCTGACTGTACGGATGGGATCTGTGTTAAGGACATACGAACAGCCTTCCTTGTCCCTGACTTTTGGGTTCTACCCATGAGGTTTTGACACAGGCTTCTCCACGCACACTTCACTTGCTAGCTCTGCAGTTCAGACTGAGGTCACAAGTGAATTTTTGACCTGGGCTATCTTTTTGTTGGCCATAAGTGGGCTATGCATGCATGCTTAGTCACTCAGTCATGTGACTCTTCGCGACCCTCATGGACTGTAGCCTGCCAGGCTCCTCTGTCCATGGAATTTTCCAGGCAAGGATACTGGAGTGGGTTGCTATTTCCTACTCCAATGGAGCTTCCTGACCCTGAGTCTCTTGTGTCTCCTGCATTGGCAGGCGGATTCTTGACCACTGCATAAGTGAACTGTACTTAAACTTAGTTTTAAATATGTCAACTTATGAACAGTGGCATACCCCCACCATATGCATACTTCATACCTCCATGACCTTCATCAACAAACACGCAGTTTGACCTAGGTGTCCTAGATCAAGTAGGCCTGGGAAGCTATGTGTGATACACTGGGAGGGTAGGTGAGCCAGGAGATGGCAGTCAGGGAAGCTAGCTCTTCTATATCACAAATAGAATTGGTTAGAGACCCATCTGTGTCGAGGAGTTGTTTAAAAGAAATGGCCCCATTTCCATGGCTACCTTCTAACACAAATGTCCTAGGTACTCATTTGTCAAGGACCTACTCTTTTGGTAGGTCCTTACAAATGAGGTTAGGGTTGACTTTTTGCTCTTCTCTTATTAGGTACAAAATCAGCAACTATCTTCTTGTTTCCCAATAGACTCCTCTCATGAAGGATATTTCATTGTTTAGTCAAAGTCCTGAAATTCAGGAAGGGTTGTCTGGAAGTGAAGAGGATACAATCAACCACTTCTGTTTCTAAGCCAGGGAAACCGTAGAATGGCAGATTGGCCTTGGGGTTGCTCTTGGTTCTAGACAGACTAGTAGTCCCTCAATTTACATAGAGGGTTCTGTGATCGAGCAGTGTGTTATTTAGTTTAGATCTGACTGGCAATAAGAGTGGAGAGCTGCCCTTAGCCAGGTGAGGAAACAGGCTGTGAACAGGAATTGCTTGAAGAGTTGCAGTTGGTGGATTTTTTGTGTTCAGGGCCCAAGCATTGGTTGGTCCCTTCTGCTCCTAGCTTCTCTACTTGGTAAATAGTGGTAGCCTGGGAGACCTGTGCTCGGTCAGCTGTTTCTGGATGATAGGCACCACCCCAGAAAGTGTAGACAGGGCTCTAAGAGCTGCAGATTAACAGCCCATCCTGGCTCCTGATAAGAAGGTTTGGGTGGGAGAGTCCTTGATGCTGCAGCAAACGAGCCCCAGTGGAAAAAAACCCACTTCAGTGAGGCTGACGTCTGCTCCTTTACCAGCCTGTGGTCAGGAAAGATCGTGGGGAATCCTGGCTTCCAGGAGAGTGCTGGAAAGAGTGGTGCAGCAGGGAGTTCTGGGCTGGGAGGGAGAATCTATGGGTTGTGGTCCAGGTTCTTCTTCCCAACTAAGTGTGTAAGTTTGGATAAGTCCCTAAGTTTTCCTATCTCAGAAATTAGGAGGTGACCTCTGTTCCTTTCTTCACCTTTTGGTTCTAAATCACCTTCTTTATCCTGGCAATCACTGGAAGGCAAATTAGCACATTTCTTATTCATTATTTTCAGTTAGTTGAACCGAAAGTTCATTTGGGCTAGGAAATGGGATCAGTAATAATCTTCCCTTGTTTGGATCAGATTCCTGCCTGATAAGGTTTCAACTCCCAGGTCTAGTGAGGCAGTGCTGCCAAGAGGTCAGGAGCTCAGACGCTAGTGTCAGACTGCCTAGAAACCTAATCTAATCTAATCTCAGCTCCACCACCTACCTAGACAGTGTGTTAGAAAGCAGAGACATCACTTTGCCAACAAAGTGATACAGTCAAAGCTATTGTTTTTCCAGTAGTCTTGTATGGATGTAAGAGATGGACCATAAAGCAGTCCCTTGGACTGTAAGGAGATCCAACCAGTCCATCCTAAAGGAAATCAGTCCTGAATATTCATTGGAAGGACTGATGCTGAAGCTGAAACTCCAATACTTTGGCTATCTGATATGAAGAGCCAACTCATTGGAAAAGACCCTGATGCTGGGAAAGACTGAAGGCAGGAGGAGAGGGGGGAAGACAAAGGATGAGATGGTTGGATGGCATCACCAACTGGATAGCATGAGTTTGGGCAAGCTCCAGAAGATGGTGAAGGACAGCACTGTCATGCTGCAGTCCTGGGGATCACAAAGAATCAGACACAAGTTAGCGACTGAACACCACCACCACCTACCTACTGGCTATGAAACCTGGGGCAAATTACTTCACCAGGCCTTCATTTCCCCATTTGTAAAATAGGATTAGGAATAGAATCCATCTCAAAATGTTGTAAGGATTAAATGAGATCCATATTCTATCCATATTCTTGAATAGTGCTTTGCAGTATTCTATTAATTACTAAACAAATGAGAATTGTAGTTTTAAGTAGAACTTGACCTCATCTCTTCAAGGGCTCTGAATTGGTCCCAAGATGAGTAAGGACTCTGACATTCTGATAACTGGAAGGAAACCATTATAAAAGTAATAGTTCCTGTGAGGGCCTCCAAGAGCAGCTACAGAGAACCCCATTCAAGCAGTCTCTCTAAGTACCTGATGAATGAATGAATGAACTGATGTCTGACCTTTGTCATTATTGCTGAAATGGACAGTGTTCTTTCCAGACAGCTGACCTCATTGAAACCTAAACAGTTTTAACCTGTTGGCTTCAGGGTCTGCTGTGGATTTATACCAAAGTGGCTACATGCTCATTCACACACCAAGTGGGTGGAGAAAGAAATTTCCCAATAACGACTTTGCTTACCTCCATCCTGCCTACTTATGGAATCACACCTACCTGCTCTCCCTCCCCAGAAGACAGAGAAATGGGGAAGTTGAGAAAGGCAAGGGTGATGAGTTCTAGAGAGTTCTGCCTTTCTTTCTGCACCGTTTGCAGAGCTAGCAAGAAAATGTTTGAGCTTAGTCTAAAAGATTACCAGGGCGCTGGATAACGATTTTATACAAACAAGTGTACCCCACACATGCATCCAGGCCTTCCCCTGGCATTGAGAGAAGCCAGGTTCTCTGATCTCCCATCAGCTCCAGGTCATTTTGTTCCCACCAGAACCCTGGCTATTCCACTGCCCACCCTCTTTCCCATAAACAAGGATGGGTCTTAATTCAGTCCTAGCCTAGTAAACCTGATGGGTTGCCCAGAGCACATCAGGTAAGAGGTGATGGCTGGGCAGGCTGGAGCAAGAGCTACTTGATTTACCAGCAGGGAGGGACCCTTTAAAGTTTGGTGGGTAGCAGGGAGGTAAGGGAAAGACCAGACAGTCAATGGATGAGGCTAGCTGGACAGAGGACGCAGTGAACTTGCAGAGCTAGCACAAGCCTTGTCTGAATAGGACCCCATTTATTAGCTCTAGTTATCCTGGGACACCAGTAATACCAGTTACTGTAATTTTTCTAGAGAAACCTGAAATGTAGATTTCTATTTGACATCTCCTTAAGTTCTAATCACGAAGACTACATCTGCCTAGGCTGCCAGTTTGTGACCTATGATACCTCTAGGGTGTGGGGGTTCTGACCCCCGCCCCCACAGTGAGGCTCTGCACTAAGGACACCAGTGTGGACTGCCACAATGGCCATGGTCTTTAGGAAAGCACACACCTGATAGAGACAAGGGCACATCTGGGGCCTCTTCCCCCTCCAAGGACTCAACTAGAAGTAGCTCTCCTTTCCCTCAACCTGTGCCTGGGACTGTGGTCTCCGAGCCTCTTCTCAAGCCTGCTCTGCCCCCTCCTACCCGCTCACTTGATCTGGTTAACTCTTGTCTATAAAGATGTAGACCTGGGATGTGCGTTCCCAGGATACTCGGTTTTTTCCACTGTCCTAGTCCTTGTAACCTGAGTTTACAGCTAGAGTGTAGGCCAGGGCCTTACCTGAGGAGTGTCTGTCTGATGTAGGTGCTTTTGAATATTGGTTGAATGAATGTCAGAGTAGCCAAGGAGTGTGTGTGTTAGTCACTCAGTTGTCTCCAACTCTTTGTGACCCCATGGACTAGCTCCAGGGGATCTTTCCAACCCAGGGATTGAACCCAAATCTCCTGCATTGCAAGCAGATGCTTTTCTATGGAAGCCCAAGAGCAGAGGCTAATAGATGAAAGGGATTTATTAATAGATCAGGGGTAGAAGAAAAAACTCAGGTCCCCTTAAGGTCTTTCAGTGAGAGGTCCCAGCTCAAAATACCAACCTGTGATTGCTCCTTCTTAAAAAAAAAAAAATTCTTAGACTCTTGCAGTCTCGTAGATCTTTAAGCACCTGTTGTTGAAATGTAAATATCACTTAGAGACGGGTGGACACACTTTAAATCATAATTTGGGAGAGCCTCAGTTAACAATTAACTCCCTAAATGGGTTTACCTGGAGGGTAATCACCTGGAGAAAACAAAGGATGGGCTGTTGTCATACAGGAATTCTGACCGAGGTGCAGGAGAGACAACAGACTCCACAATTTCTGAACACTGATCCTGTCTGCAGAAATCCTTCCCAGTGTCTAGCTGTGGCGTGGCAAAAATAACTCTAGGTTTAGGAGCTGGGAAATCGGGGCCTTAGCTTCAGGTCTGATAATATCTAGTAATAGACACCTTTGACAACTTAGAAGTCACTTCCCCCTTTTGAATCTTGGTTTTCTCATCTGTGAAATGAGTTATTTATGCTGACTCGCGTTCTCACCATTCCATTTCCATATAACAGGAAAATCTGATTCTCCCCTCCCATTACACCAGCACAGAGTCCAAGTCTGTGCTCTGGACATGTCACAGCTGAAATAACACAACAGGCTTCTACCTGCTTTACTACCTGGCCTGGTCAGCAGCCTGGGATAAATGCAAACTGTTCTTATCATGCCATTCCCTTCCTGCTGCCTTTTTTGGTCATTCTGAGTCCATTAGTCCAGTCTTTCCAACCTCAAACACTCTGTGCAGTGGCCTATCTGCACCAGGACCCCTCACCTTGTCAGTTCTCACCTGCTCGCCTTTCCTTGCGGTCCTCTCCACATTTGCAAGTTTCTCTACTCTGATAATTATGGCCAAAAACTCCTCATAGAAAAGACTTTGACACACTTTCCCCTAGAATATGAGCACTGACCGTATGCTGAGCATCAACTATTACCAGACGTTCTGCCTGGTGCCTTACACATGGAATGTCCCTTGAAATGTCCACAGCGCACTGTGAGATACTGTTACCTCAGGCTCACAGATGGAGCAAAGCACCAGTACCTAGAGGAGGAGGCAGTGGAAACAGGTTTAAAGCCTAGGGGACACTCTAGAGTTTCTTCTGCTGCCTCTTCAAAATACTTTCCCTGGATAATCCTACTAGTCCTCTTTAAAAACATTCTTGTCTCAGGGCTTTTCGATATTTGTACACTTTTATAACACATTTCTTACTTCAGAATCTCTTAATGATATATATGTGTCACTTATCACTGTTCATACTTTCATAACAAAGAGTCAGCACATCTTCGTGTTTCGCTTTTGGCTGATGTCTGGTGGCTTTGCAAGCTTGCATCCCATCTCCAATTGTTACTGCAGGAGGAACCACTGTGTTTTATTTCTTTTTATGCGTCCATGTGCTGTTCACAACTTGCATGAGATAGTCTAAGCACACTGCCTGAGTACACTGGCAGTTGAATGAAAGGATCTGGGCTGAGTGAACTGTGGTATGCCCACAGGTGGCTGTGGGGCAGCCACCTCTCCTCACTGCTCTCTTTTAATCCTCCTCTGGACCTGAAAAGGAAACTGTCCAATTTGGGAGTTTCCTGAGAGAGGTAAGGAAGCTCTGTGAGCTGAGACCCCCTGCCTACATCACAGTTCCCAACATATGATCTACACACCAGCAAGCTCTGACGGTAGGACTTCATTTGGTCTTTTCGGTTAGGTCTGTTCCACATACAACTGGAACCATAACTTGAAATAATAAGCAGTAAGTAGGTGGCTCAGTGGTAAAGAATCTGCCTGCCAGTGCAGGAGATGCAGGTGACTTGAGTTCTATCCCTCAGACGGGACGATCCCCTGGAGGAGGAAATGGCAACCCCGCTCCAGTATTCTTGCTTGGAAAATCCATGGACTGGCAGGCTACAGTCCATGGAGTCACAAAGAGTCAGACACAGCTGAGCACAAGTCAACATAACTGACTGAGCACACAAGAGCATGCATGAGCATGAGGCAGGAATGCACACATCTAGATAAATAAGTTTGGAAATAAATGGAGACATCTTCAGGAAAATGCTTTCACATTCCATAGGCTGATACATCATTTAAGGATTTTGTCTTCATGCTTAGACCATGGGTTTAAATTTACATGGTCTGAAAGGGATTAAACATTCTGGCTGAGACTGAGGAGGCTATTGAAGGAAGGAGAGGGCCAGAGGCACAAGACTCCTCAGAGTCTTTCCTTTATGAGTGTTTTTGCCCTAGTTCCAGGAAAGCTGGTGCTGGAGAGAGTTGACCCCTTCCCTGTGTGTGTGTGTGGTGGGGGAGTGACATGTGTTTGAGCAACTCAGCCATTAGTTCTCAGCAGCTGGTGGGTACCCAGAGAAGGACGGTTAAGCAGCTGCACCCCTCCCCCAGCTCCTGGCTGACCCCAGTAATCCTGAAAACCCTTTCTTCTTCTGGGCAGAGCGTCTCCCTGCCAGCTGCCCGGTCCTCCAGGTGTTTCCTGTAGCTCTTTGTTTGCTGGCTTGGTGGCTGCGGGCTGCAAGAGGGAGTCTGGTTTGGCTTCCTGTTAGCCAATGGAAGCAGTGTGGGGGTGGGCCCGGCTGCCTGTATCTGGGGGAACTGCCACAGGCAGCAGCTGCCTCCAGACACCTGCCTTCCTGAGAGTGCGTGAGCAGTGCTCGGCCGAGAGGGAGAAGCAGAGCAGGGCAGGGGCTTCAGCTGGGTCAGAACAGAGTGGTCATTTCACAAGTGAGGTGTCCACAAGTTTCCCACCCCAATACCCCTTTCCCCAGAGAGGATCGGGGTCTAAAGTGTGGGGCCATAGGGACCACAGGACAAAGGCCTGGTCGCCCTCAACATTCGTGCTCACATGACAAGGGCAGGTGGTGCTGGGTCACCCGCCATTAAGTGGAGTGCATTGCTGCTGGACGCACAGGCGAGAGTAGAAGGGGCCATCTTGACAGAGCCTCTGTTATCTTATCGAAGAGCTGAAGTGACCATACAGTCCGTTTTCACCAAACCTCTCCAACCCCAGACAGTCGGTATGGAGACAAATGCTGTCTTGGGTTTCTCCCTAGCCACTCTTCCCAGGAGGTAGGGCAGTATTTGCAGTTCAAGTGTTTCCATTTTAGTTGAAGTGATCCACTCATCTGGATGACTACTCCATCTATGTCTCCCAGGAAGGCTGTTGGCTTTGGGAGCTTAGGCTGTCTATCTTGATGCTACGTTGTATCTCCAGTGCTTGCATAGGGCCTGGCATCTAGTAGGTTCTCAACAATATTCTGGAGACTTCCCTGGTGGTCCAGTGGTTAAGACTTCACCTTCCAATACAGGGAGTGGGTTCGATTCCTGGTCGGGAAGCTAAGATCCCACATGCCTTGTGGCCAAAAACTACAACTCGAAACAGAAGCAGTATTGCAAAATTCAACATAGACTTTAAAAATGGTTCACATCAGAAAGAAAAAAAAAATCTCAAAAAATATAAAGTGATGAATGGGAATGTTACCTCCCTCTTTTCTGCCTTTGTGTTTGCAATGGGCTAACAGAATAACACAATAATAAACGGCACTAGCGCATATAATCTCATATACAGTGCATCAGACCCAGATGCTGTGGTGCTGGGTATTGAGAAGCATCAGAGGGGATCTCTAGGACCTTAAATTGAAATATGACACGTAAAAAAGAAATCTGAGGAAGACATACACATACAAAAGGCCAAATGAGATATAATGCGATAATATAATCTCATTAAACCCTCAGAGTAACTCCATGGGATGACATTATTACTCTTAGACTACAGATGACGAGACTAAGACTCAGGGAAGGTGAAGCAAATTACCTTCAGGCATACTGCTAGTAAGTGGTAGAACTGGGTCAAATCCAGGACTGGCTGAATAGAGGGGACAAAAAGAAGAAGAAAGAAAAACTAAGGTAAAACTGGACACAGGGTGTCTTGTCTTCTAATTTTCCTTGTCCCCTTTAGTCCTCTGGTCTTCTGGATTCCAGAAACTTTTATACTGAGCCACAGTTCATATTGCAAATAGTCAAAAAAGGTAAGAAGTCTGGAATCTCAACCTTACATATATTTTATGTCCAAACTCAGACTGCCTGTCCTCTGAAATCCTGCTGTTTATCCCAGCCTTGACTAACTATATAACAACCCTCTGAATTCTTATAGGAAGAAGTTGCCATTCCCTCCCTTATTCATGTATTTGGTCTTTTGTTTGTGTATGTCTTCCTCAAATTTCTTTTTTAGGTGTCATATTTCAATTTAAGGTCCTAGAGATCACCTCTGGTATTTCTCAGTAGCCACCACAGCATCTGGGTCTGATGCAGTACCTGGGTGTGAGCCTGAGCGCAATAAGGCTGGAGGATCGAATAGTCTAGTCTATGCCCTTCAGTGGAGTTCCCCCAACTGCACAGTGATATCTCTTGATCTGCCTCTCTCTCTCTCCCTCTCTCCCCTCTTTGCTCTTTGCATCTATCTGGCTGGAGAAATTCCAATCCAGTAGAGACCAACCGGCCACATGGACTGCTTCATCCTCAGCTGCTGACTTCCCAGCTCTTGTACAAAAGAAAGGAACTCCTTGTGTTCATTGTGACCCACTTCCTTTCTTATTAGGACCTGCTCAGGGTGGAAGCCTAGGTCTCTGTGGATTCTCTTGTTTTTGCAAAAGGAAAATAATCTCCCTGTCATAGTCACCAATAGACTTTTCCCATGGCACCTTCCAGGGGGGAGAAAAAAAAATGGAACACTGTGTCCTGGGATGAGATTCAAAGATACCCAGGAGAGTGGAACAGGATATAAAAGCATTTGATTATAGTGTTATTTGAATATGAGGGATTAAAACGGGTCAGTGTAGGTCTTGGAATCCAGGGTCTATATCCAGGCTCCAGCACAGGGCCAGTTGCACATGCAGCTTGAAGGACATTTTTATGCTCAACAGCATAAACAGTTTTCAGTTTTCTGCTTGGCAGGCAGGCAATTATGTGTCCTGGAGTAAGGGCTCTCTTATGTCCAGAGATGGTTCCTTGTGAGAAACACAGTGTAGGGGTGGGCAGAGCTGAGGTTTTGTCCACAGGGTGTTGCCAGACCAAAGGAGTTGATGGGATAATTATAAATGTGAATACATAAAACACTAATATGGGATTAAATACAAACTAATGGAACTATAATAGAATGATACATTATACATAAATGCTTAGATGGTTGCTAGACAAATGGAAAAGATTAGAAATGAGTAAGGTTAGATTGAGTAAGGATTGAGAGAGAGAGGTTTAAGAAATGCCTTTGTTATCTTATGCCAGAAAGAAGAAACCCCACACAATTCTGAGCACAGGCACCTTGGCCAGCACTAACGAGGTGGGTGGGTGGGGAGCCAGGTAAGAGTAGAGCAGTGAGCTCTGTTCTCTGAGCCGCTCTACCCACCCCACCCCGCAGCCCCTCACTCCAGCACTACAGCTGAGTTCTTCAGCAGAAAGAGCAACCTGGGGCATTCAGCCCAGAAGAGTGCAGACTGTGGCCTCAGAATCATAATTTTGCATATGTTATACCTTTTTACTGTTTTAAGACACAGGTAATGATTGCCTTTTATTCTGGATTTATTAAGATCTCTTAGCACCTTAACCTAGAGTTCCCATTAATCCTCCCAAACCAGACTGGATTGATGTTGGAGGGTGGAGGGAGAAAGGAAACAAAAATCAGAAATTCAGGAGATTAGGGAACAGGAGGACCGTTCACCCCTACTCTTTAAAAAAAAAAAAAAAAGATCTTTGCATTGCCTGGACCTTTCTGGTCTCAACTGCCTCACAAAATAATAGATGTGAAGCACTTTGAAAAATGTTTAAAGTCCCTTGCCCACTCCACCTCCTGGGAGTTATAGCTGTCAGGAAATTGAAAGTAAAGCCTCCATGGGGGACTTCTCTGGTGGTCCAGTGGTTAAGACTCTGCACTTCCACTGCAGGGGGGCACAGGTTAGATCCCTGGTTGGCGAACTAAGATCCCACCAGGAAAAAAAAAAAAAAAAGAAAGAAAAAGAAGGAAAGAAAGGAAGGAAGAAAGAAAACAAAGCCTCCTATTTGTGGAGCGTCTGCTGTTTATAAAGCATTGGATTGCATATCAGCTTACTTTTGATATACAGATGGCAGGTAAATTTTTTGCCATTTATGGAGAGGAAACTGAGGCTTAAACAAGCTCAATGACTTGCCCAGGATTATATAGCAGGCAGATGATAAGTTGAGCGTGGAAGCCAGGTCTCCTGATTCTTGGTCCACTCCTTTTCACCTAGCCTCTTAATGTTTGAAAGCACCCATGTGTTATTTTGATAGGATCCCACTTTAGAACAACCCAAACTATATTACTTAATGACAGAGTACCCAGATCCCACCATTCTCCACCTGTTCCCAAAGTCTTGGGTTTTTCCATTCAGCCCTATTTTTTAAGAGGCAAAACAACGCCCAGTCAAGGCATTTTTACTGAACGAAAATCTTCCAAGCACAAGGCCCCAAGCTACCACAGTGTAGCACTGCTGCCCCAAAGCGAAGCCTCGCTTCCAGGGCCTGGCCCTGCACAGAGCTGGCCAGAAGCAGAGGAGGAGCGTCGGGTAGAGCACCCCAAAGGACAGCAGATGGGCTGGCTGGCCGCAGCGTCAGCACTCTGAATAACGCATTTTCTTTTCCAGCCACACATCCAGGGTCCGTTCCCCTCTCACCTCCGGCTTCCGCCAGCCTCTCCCCCTACCCCACCCCACCCGCTGTCTGTCTTTGGGCTAGCTCTGAGGAGCTGATGCACTCTGGAGGGGCAGAGGCCATTCTCCATTATGACTGGCAGATGGATGAAAAGAGGGTTGAAGCCCGTGTGGGGCCACTGCTGCCATCTGTCTGGTGGGACGGCTGCGCGGATGGCCTTGCCCATTCACTCCTTCACGCACCACTGGGCTCTGGCCTTTTGGTCGACTGCGGGTGGGGCTGCAGTCCGTGGGCAGCGGAGGGAGGCAGTGGGGGGAGAGAAGCAGCTGCTTTGTGTCTGGAGCAAACTTTCAGTGATTCATCAGGGTGATTGACACGAGGAAGCTGCCCAAGCCCCTAGACACCCTAATGACTGACAACCCCAGCCCTCTTCCCTCTTCACACACCCCTTCACCTCCGCTTTGGCCAAGCAGCTCCCTGCTTGGAGAGGGGGTGGCCCCGGCTCCTTTGCAGGGATGAGGAGCAGGAAAAGCTGCCCTGGTCTTTTCTGTCTCTCTGTCTACCCTCTCTTCCTATTCGTTTCCCAGGTTGAGGTGGGACCACCCTTACAGAATTTTTCTTTCTGTTTGGTTTCTGTGTGTACAAGGCCTGGCAGCTGGAGCAGCCAGAGCATGTGGAAAGACCCATTAGCCACCCAGCAGCTGAGCAGGAAAAAAAAAAAAGGGAATTGAATAGAGGTGGTGGGGTTGGCAGTCTTTCAGCCCAGCTCCTGGTCTTTGAATAACACCCCAGGTCAGGGACTGGGATCAGTATGTGGAAGGCGTTAGGGCATTTAATTATTTAAAGGTCTCAATAAAAGGAACCAAAACCCTGGGGAAGGGGGGGATAGGCAGATGGTGTGCCCAAGCTGCTGGGAACCTGGGAACCAGGTGCAGGATGGGTGAGGGTGGGGGTAGGAGAGTTTAGGAGGGCTGAACCAGAGGTCAGAGCTCAGGAACTAAGAGAATAGGGGAGGGGAAGTGAAACAGAGATTGCCCTCCAGACCCAAGCAGGCCCTGCACATAACCTTTCCCTACACCAACTGGGGCAGGTCTCTCTCCTTTCTGCACTCCTGCCCACCACGCCTCAACTTCAAAATTCATATCAGCCCTAAGAGGTATATATTTTGGAAACACACAATGAAACTGTGAAGTGAAGGGGATTACCCCTTCTCTATTAGGTTAGTGCAAAAGTAATTGCAGTTTTGACAGTTGAAATTTGCCGTCTGATATTGGAATACATTCTTTTTTTTTCTATTTTATTTTTTAATTAATTTATTTTTTAATTGAAGGATAATTGCTTTACAGAATTTTGTTGTCTTCTGCCAAACGTCAACGTGAATCAGCCATAGGTATTCCCTCCCTCTTGAACCTCCCTCCCATCTCCTTCTCCACCCCTCCCCTCTAGGTTGGTACAGAGCCCCTGTTTGAGTTTCCTGAGATACACAGCAAATTCCCATTGGCTATC
Organism: Bison bison bison; assembly: GCF_000754665.1. NCBI lineage: Eukaryota > Metazoa > Chordata > Mammalia > Artiodactyla > Bovidae > Bison > Bison bison. Next base: position 907,687 of record NW_011494910.1, read on the forward strand.
TATTTTACATATGGTAACATAAGTTTCCATGTTACTCTCTCCATACAGCTCACCCTCTCCTCCCCTCTGCCCATGTCCATAAGTCTGTTCTCCATGTCTGTTTCTCCATTGCTGCCCTGCAAATAAATTCTTTGGTACCGTCTTTCTAGACTCCATATATATATGCATTATTATATGATATTTATCTTTCTCTTTCTGACTTACTTCACTCTGTATAACAGGCTCTAGTGCTGAAATTTTTTATTCTAGTTCTGTGAAAAATGCCATTTGTAATTTGACAGGGATCACATTGAATCTGTGGATTACATTTGGTAGTATAGTCATTTTCATAAGATTGATTCTTCCTACCCAGGAACATGAAATATCTCTCCATCTGTTTACACTTCTCCATCTGTATACACTTCATTAGAACTCAAATGCATTCCTTTTTTATGGCTGAGTAATATTCCATTGTTTATATATACCACAACTTCTTTATCCATTCATCTGTCGATAGACATCTAGGTTGCTTCCATGTTCTAGCTATTGTAAATAGTGCTGCAATGAACAATGGGATACATGTGTCTTTTTCAATTTTGGTTTCCTCAGGGTATATGCCCAGGAATGGGATTGCTGGGTCATGTGGTGGTTTTATTCCTAGTTTTTTAAGGAATCTCCAAACCATCTTCCTTAGTGGCTGTATCAATTTACATTGCCACCAACAGTGCAAGAGCATTCCCTTGTTCTCCACACCCTCTAGCGTTTATTGTTTGTAAACTTTTGGTTAATGGCCATTCTGACCAGTGTTAGGTGATATCTCACTGCAGTTTTGATTTGGTTTTTCTAATAATGAACGATGTTGAGCATCTTTTCATGTGTTTCTTGGCCATCTGTATGTCTTTGGAGAAATGTCTGTTTAGGTCGGTTTCCCACTTTTTGATTGGGTTGTTTGTTTTTCTGGTATTGAGTTTTATGAGCTACTTGTATATTTTGGAAATTAATCCTTTGTCAGTTGTTTCATTTGCTATTATTTTCTCCCATTCTGATGGTTGTCTTTTCACCTTGCTTATAGTTTCCTTTACTGTGCATAAGCGTTTAATTAGATCCCACTTGTTTACTTTTGTTTATATTTCCATTACTCTAGGAGGTGAGTCATAGAGGATCTTGCTTTGATTTATTCCATCGAGTGTTCTGCCTATGTTTTCCTTTGAGAGTTTTATAGTTTCTGGTCTTACATTTATGTCTTTAATCCATTTGAGCTTATCTTTGTGTATGGTGTTAGGAAGTGTTCTAATTTCATTCTTTTACATGTAGCTATCCAGTTTTCCTAGCACCATTGAAGAGGCTGTCTTTGCCCCATTATATATTCTTGCCTCCTTTGTCAAAGATAAGGTACCCATAGGTGCATGGGTCTATTTCTGGGTTTTCTATCTTGTTCCATTGGTCTATATTTCTGTTTTTGTGCCAGTACCGTGTTGTCTCAACTGTAGCTTTGTAGTATAATCTGGAGTCAAGAAGGTTGATTCCTCCAGCTCCATCCTTCTTTCTCAGTACTGCTTTGGCTATTCAGGTCTTACTTTTTTGTTCTAGTTCTGTGAAAAATGCCATTGGTACTTTGATAGGGATCACATTGAATCTGTAGATTACATTTGGCAGTATAGTCATTTTCATAATATTGATTCTTCCTACCCAGGGACATGGAATATCTTTCCATCTGTTTATGTCATCTTTGATTTCTTTCATCAGTGTGTTATAATTTTCTGTGTACAGTTCTTTTGTCTCCTTAGATAAGTTTATTCCTAGATATTTAATTTTTTGTTGCAATGATGAAAGGGATTGATTCCTTAATTTCTCTTTTTGATTTGTCATTGTTAGTATATAGGAATGCAAGTGATTTCTGTGTACTGATTTTGTATCCTGCAACTTTGCTAAATTCACTGATTAGCTCTCGAAATTTTCTGATACTAGCTTTAGGGTTTTCTATATACAGTAGCATGTCATCTGCAAACAGTGAGAGCTTTACTTCTTTTCTGATCTAGATCCCTTTTATTTCTTTTTCTTCTCTGATTACTGTGTAACTAGGACTTCAAAAAAAAAAAAAACAAAAACTAGGACTCACCACTACTATGTTGAATAGTAGTGGTGAAATTGGACACCCTTGTCTTGTTCCTGATCTTAGAGGGAATGCTTTCAGTTTTCACCATTAAGAATAATGTTTGCTTGCTGTGGGCTTATCATATATGGCCTTTACTATGTTGAGGTAGATTCATTCTATGCCCATTTTTTGAAGAGTTTTAATTATAAATGAGTGCTGAATTTTGTCAAAGGCATTTTCTGCATCTATTGGGATTATCATATGATTTTTATCTTTCAATTTGTTAATATGGTGTATCACATTGATTGATTTGCATATAGTGAAGAATCCTTGCATCCCTGGAATAAACCCAACTTGATCATGGTGTATGAGCTTTTCAATGTGTTGTTGAATTCTGTTTGGTAAAATTTTGTTGAGGACTTTTGCACCTATGGTCATCAGTGACACTGGCCTGTAGTTTTCTTTATTTGAGTTGTCTTTGTCTGGTTTTGGTATCAGGCTGATGGTGGCCTCATAGAATGAGTTTGGAAGTGTTTCTTCCTCTGCAATTTTTTAAAGACTTTTAAGACAGGCATTAACTTCTCTCCAAATTTTTGGTAGAATTCTCATGTGAACCCATCTGATCCTGGGCTTTTGTTTTTTGATCACAGCTTCAATTTCAGTGCTTATAATTGGGTTGTTCATAATTTCTATTTCTTCCTGGTTCAGTCTTGGAAGATTGAACTTTTCTAACAATCTGTCCATTTCTTCCAATTATCCATTTTATGGTAATATAGTTGTTCATAATAATCTCTTATAATCTTTTGTATTTCTGCATTGTCTGTTGTAACCTCTCCTTTTTCAATTCTAATTTTGTTGATTTCTCTCTCTTTTTTTCTTGATGAGTCTGGCTAAAGGTTTGTCAATTTTGTTTATCTCTCAAAGAACCAGATTTTAGTTTTATTAATCTTTACTATTATATCTTTCATTTCTTTTTCACTTATTTCTGTTCTGATCTTTATGATTTGTTTCCTTTTGCTAATTTTGTTTTTTGTTGTTGTTCTTCTTTTTCCAGTTGTTTTAGGTGTAAAGTTAGGTTGTCTATTTGATGTTTTTCTTGTTTCTTGAGGTAGGAGTGTATTGCTATAAACTTCCCTCTTAGAACTGCTTTTGCTGTACCCCACAGGTTTTGAGTTGTATTTTCATTGTCATTTGTTTCTAGGAATTACTTGATTCCCCTTTTGATTTCTTCAGTAAGCTGTTCATTATCTAGAAGTGTATTGTTTAATCTCCATGTGTTTGTGTTTTTTACAGTTTTTTTTCCTTGTAATTGATATCTAGTCTCATAGTGTTGAAGTTGGAAAAGATGCTTGATATAATATCAATTATCTTAAATTTACTGATATTTGATTTGTTACCCAAGAGGTGGTCTATCCTGGAGAATGTTCCATGTGCACTTGAGAAGAAGATGGATTCTTCTGCATTTGGATGGAATGTCCTGAAGATATCAATGAGATCCATCTCATCTAATGTATCATTTAAGACTTGTGTTTCCTTACTAATTTTCTGGGTTGATGATCTGTCCACTGGTGTTAGTGTGGTATTAGAGTCTCCTACTATTACTGTGTTACTGTCAATTTCTCCTTTTATGTCTGTTAGTGTTTGTCTTATGTATTGAGGTGCTCCTATGTTGGGTGCATAGTTATTTACAATTGTTATTTCTTCCTTTTGGATTGATCCCTTGGTTGTTATGTAGTGTCCTTCCTTATCTCTTGTAATCTTCTTTATTTTAAGGTCTATTTTGTCTGATATGAGGACTGCTACTCCAGCTTTCTTTTGCTTCCCATTTGCATGGAATATATTTTTCCATCCTCTCACTTTCAGTCTATCTGTGTCTTGAGATCTGAAGTGGGTTTCTTGTAGACAGCATATATATGGGTCTTGTTTTTGTATCCAGTCAGCCAGTCTGTGTCTTTCGGTTGGAGCATTTAATCCATTTACATTTAAAGTAATTATTGATATATATGTTCCTATTGCCATTTTAAAAAAATTGTTTGGGGTTTGATTTTGCAGATCTTTTTCTTCTCTTGTATTTCCTGACTATGTAAGTCCCTTTAACAATTGTTGTAAAGCTGGTTTGGTGGTACTGAATTCTCTTAACTTTTGTTTGTCTGAAAAGCTTTTGATTTCTCCATCAATTTTGAATGAGATCCTTACCAGTTTCAGTAATCCATGTTGTAGATTTTTCCCCTTTCAGTACTTTAAATACATCCTGCCATTCCCTTCTGGCATGCAGAGTTTCTGCTGAAAGATTATCTGTTAAATATATGCGGTTTTCCTTATATGCTACTTGTTGCTTTTCCCTTGCTGCTGTTAATATTCTTTGTGTTTAATCTTATTAGTTTGATTAGCATGTGTCTTGACGTGTTTCTACTTGGGTTTATCCTGTATGGGACTTTTTGTGCCTCTTGGACTTGATTGACTATTTCTTTTTCCATGTTGGGGAAATTTTCAATTATAATCTCTTCAGAAATTTTTGCATACCCTTTCTTTCTCTCTTCTTCTGGGATCCCTATAATTTGAATGTTGGTGTGTTTAATATTGTCCCAGAGGTCTCTGAGACTATCCTCAGTTCCTTTCATTCTTTTTACTTTATTCTGCTTCTCAGCAGTTATTTCCACCATTTTATCTTTCAGCTCACTGATCCGTTCTTCTTCTTTAGATAATCTGCTATTGATTCCTTTTAGAGTATTTTTAATTTCAGTAATTGCGTTGTTTGTCTGTGTATGTTTCTTCTTTAATTCTTCTAGGTCTTTGTTAATTGATACTTGCGTTTTCTCCATTCTGTTTTCAAGGTTTTTGATCATCTTTACTATCATTAATCTGAATTCTTTTTCAAGTAGTTTGCACATTTCCTCTTCATTTATCTGGGCTTCTGTGCTTCTAGTTTGTTCCTTCATTTGTGCTGTATTTCTCTGCCTTTTCATTAAAAAAAAAAAAAAAACTTATTGTGTTTGAGGTCTCCTTTTCCCAGGCTTCAAGGTTGAATTCTTTCTTCCTTTTGGTTTCTGCCCTCCTAAAGTTGGTCCAGTGGTTTGTGTAAGCTTCGTATAGGGAGAGGTTTGTGCTGAGTTTTGTTTTGTTTTGTTTTCCTCTGATGGGCAGGGCTGAGTGAGGTGATAATCCTGTCTGCTGATGACTGGGTTTGTATTTTTGTTGTGTTTGTTGTTTGGATGAGGCATCCTGCACACAGTGCTACTTTTGGTTGGGTGATGCCAGGCCTTGTATTCAAGTGGTTTCCTTTGTGGGAGTTCTCACTATTTGATACTCCCGCCGGTTAGTTCTCTGGTAGTCTAGGGTCTTGGAGTCAGTGCTCCCACTCCAAAGGCTCAGGGCTTGGTCTCTGGTCAGGAATGAAGATTCCACAAGTGGTTTGTTATGACATTAAGTGAGATTAAAGCAAATACCCAAAAATGAGAAACCAAAGGTGAACCCCAGACAAATGGCAGTTATAGAATCAGGCAAGTAATACTTAACATAATGGAATATACATATATACACCCATAAATAAAATCAAAACAGTCCAACAAAAATAAAGTACAACAGATTGACCCAGCAAACAAAGGAAACCAAAAATGATATCTACCAGTTAAGAACAAAACTAACTAAAGCACAAACTGGAAGACAAAACTAAAGCAAGGTGCCAAGTGGGGAATAAAGCAATTAAAAATAAACTAACTAACTAACAAATATGTTGAGAGGAAAGCAAAGAAAGTAAAGAAAGAATAGATATGCAAAGTTAAATAGAGGTAGATAAAGAAGATTTATATACATTAAAGATTAACTGCAAGGGGAAGAGAACAGTAGGAAAAGCAAACAAAGGAATAAATGTAGAAAAAATAATAGGTTTAAAAATTTTTTTAATTAAAATATAGAAAGAGAAAAAAAAAGTAGGAAAAAAAATAAATAAAAGGAAAAATCCATAGAACTGCAAAAGGCCAACATAGAGGCAGAAGTTTATAACAACAAGAAAAAGTGTAATTGAAAAAAAAACCTCAAAACCTTAATGAGATTCCATAGTGCTAATAAAATCAACAACTACAACAGAGGAAAAAAAAGAAAAAGAAAAAAAATCCCAAAGAAACTGCAGAACAAGTCAATAGTAAATATTTTTCTTGAGTCACTGCTGTCAGGGTCCTTTCCCTCCCTGGAAGTCACAGTCCACCTCGCTCCCTTAGGGTGCCTTCCAACACTGTCTTGGTCTCTGGACCTCCTGTGGGGACAGCTCAGATTCTAATCTGGTGCTACTCCTATGTTCTTGCCTCCAATGTCCACAGCTATCAGAGCTAGTGCGTTTTCTTTTGTGAGCACTCTCAATATTCTTTTATATATTCCATAGACACAGAGTCTGCCTAGTTGATCTGCTACTTGTACAGCTGGTGGGAAGGTTCTGGGTCTTCTTCCTTAGTCACACCACCCCTGGGTTTCAATTGCGGTTTTATTTCCACCTCTCTATGTGGGTCGTCCACTGGGATTTGCTTCCTGAGGCTGCCCTGGAGGACTTGGGTTTGCCCTGTGAGGCCCAGGTGTGGAGGTGGTGCAGCTGCTTGGCTTGTGGGGACCCTGGCAGCACCAAGTATGTAGGGACACGGACTGCCTCCGCTGCAGGAGTTATGGCCCTATTGGAGTCTTTTTTCGAGCCTTTGGTAGCTGGCAATCAAAAGGCCTCTTTGGCCAGTCTTTCTCCATAGCTCCGCCTATTCAGGCACTTAGAGGGCTCCCTCGCCTGGGGTCCTTCTCTGTTGTTCAGCACATCAGGCACATACAGGGGCCGCCCTGGCTGGGGTCCTACTCTGTAGTTTGGCACATCAGTCACTTAAAGGAGCACCCTGGGTAGGGTCCTGCTCTGTAGTTCAGTGTGTCAGACGTTTGATGGGCCAGCCAGCCTCTCTAGTGCTCAGCTGCCGATCCTGGCATCTGGGGAGAGAGAGGCTATGGTGATGGTTCCACCCTCTACGTGTGACTTAGCAGTATTGCCTTGCTTCCATGGCTTCCCAGCTTTCCTCCACAGGCATTTCCCACCACAGTCTCCTCCCTCACATCCCCTTCATCCATCTCTCCACAGCCAACAGCAGCCCTCACCATGGGACTGCTCAACAATCCCTAAACTTCAGCTCCCAGCTGCTGTGCTTTCCAGAGGACCCGCGTCCCTGTCCAGGGTTTCTATGGCTGTGGCAAGGACTGTCTGATTCTCATTCCATTTAGGCTGCCACAGGTCAGCTGTTTCACTCCCAGCCTTAAATCTTTCTACTCTGACTCTGACAATTGCCCCGCTGTGGGGATGGGACCCCTGCTTCAGTTCCCCCACCCGCCAAGGGCAGGTCCAGTCCTACTAACACTCCTGTTTCTCCCCCTGGTTCCTTCATCCTCCTGAGTTTTGCGTGGGTCTATATATTCCTTTCCAGTGGTCATGTACTCCTGTCTGCTCTCAGCTGTTGTTCTAAAAGTACTTCTGTGTCTGAAAGTGTATTCCTGATGTATCCATGGAGAAAGATGGACTCCATGTCCACCTACTCTTCTGCCATCTTGTTCTCCTCATCTGGAATACATTCTTAAATAAATGTGGTTGTTATACATCATTTTAATGCACAGTTCTCACTTTATGCTTTTTTGCTAATGACATTATTTGCTGTTTATTTTATATTTATTTTAGACTAGGGAAATGAAGTTAGACAAAAAGCAAATACGAGCAATTTTTTTGAGCTCAAAATGGGTCATAAAGCAGTGGAGACAACTTGCAACATCAACAATGTATTTGGCCCAGGAACTGCTAATAAACATACAGTGTGTGGTTCAAGAAGTTTTGCAAAGGAGACAAGAACCTTGAAGATGAGGAGCATAGTGGCGGGCCATCAGCAGTTGACAGCAAACAGTTCCCAGAATCATCAGAACTGATCCTTTCGTAACTACATGAGAAGTTGCCAAGGAACTCAGTGTTGACCATTCTATTGTCATTCGGCATTTGAAGCAAATTGGAAAGGTGAAAAAGCTTGATAAGTGGGTGCCTCATGCTGCTGCTGCTAAGTCACTTCAGTCGTTTCCGACTCTGTGCGACCCCATAGACAGCAGCCCACCAGGCTCCCCCGTCCCTGGGCTTCTCCAGGCAAGAACACTGGAGTGGGTTGCCGTTTCCTTCTCCAATGCATGAAAGTGAAAAGTGAAAGTGAAGTCGCTCAGTTGTATCCTACTCTTAGCGACGCCATGGATTGCAGCCCACCAGGCTCCTCCATCCATGGGATTTTCCAGTCAAGAGTACTGGAGTGGGGTGCCACAAATCAAAAAAATCTTTCTTTTTTTTGAAGTGTCATCTGTTATTCTATGAAACAACAACAACACATTTCTTGATCAGATTGTGATGTGCAACAAAAAGTGGATTTTATATGACAACCAGCACCAACTGACTCAGTTGCTGGACCAAGAAGAGGCTCCAAAGCATTTCCTAAAGCCAAACTTGCACCAGAAAAAGGTCATGGTCACTGGTGGTCTGCCGCCAGTCTGATCCACTAGCGCTGCCTGAATTCCATCAAAACCATTACATCTGAGAAGTATGCTAAGCAAATCAATGAGATGCACCAAAACCTGCAATGCCTGCAGCTAGCATTGGTCAACAGAAGGGCCCAATTTTTCTCCAGAACATCCAACCACATGTTGCACAACCAATGCTTCAGAAGTTGAACGAATTGGGCTACAGAGTTTGCCTTATCTCCACATTCATCTGACCTCTTGCCAATTGACTACCACTTCTTCAAGCATCTTGAAAACTTTTTGCAAAGAAAATGCTTCTACAACCAGCAGGATGCAGAAAATGCTTTCCAAAAGATCATGAAATCCTAAAGCACGGATTTTTATGCTACAGGAATAAACAAACTTATTTCTCACTAGCAAAAATGTGTTGATTATAATGGTCCCTATTTTGATTAATAAAGATGTATTTGAGCCTAGTTATAATGATTTAAAATTCACAGTCCAAAACTGCGATTATGTTTGCACCAACCTAATAGCACTTAGGGAGGCTCCAGGTTGGTTCAGTGGTGACCGGGACTAGGCAGATGGATAGGAGGATTTTTCCTTTCTTTCTGTGGTAAAACTTCTGCAACAAAATTCACCATTTATCTAGTTTCTTTTTATAAAGTGAGACCATACAGTGAATCTATCGAAATACTGAGAAAGCAAATAATTGGAGGTCCTGCTTTTGGGAGCACACACTGCTTCAAAAGGCAGCATATGTCCCCCAGAACATAGGGGCCCTAGGTCCCTAAGAAGAAACATACTAGTTAGATGCAATTTGAATTCAGCTTCGCCATGTACTAGCTCTGAGACTATAAGTAAGTTATTTCTCAATGCCTGTTTTCTCATCTTTACAATGAGGATAAAAAATTGTTCCATCAGTATGGTTGAGGGCATTAATATAGGTAAAGCATTTAGAAGAATGTCTGGCTCTTTGTAAGCACACAATAACTGTTATTAAATATTATTGTCATTACCATTACCAGATCAGGAGGCATTCATACAGGCTACACAATGGGAACTGAGTGAAACCGGGAATTTGATGAAGGTGTTATTTGCTTCCACCCGTTCTCCCATTTGTAATGAGCTATGGTTGGAAGTGTGGTTTTTGCTATTGCTAAAATAGTAGTTTTGTTTGGGTAGCCCCCCTGTCTCACCTGCACCCCCTTCCACCTTCACCAGGACGAGTACACAGCTCCAGGTCTGGAGCTCTGATACCCTCTGGTCCAGACCCTTACTTCGTGGCAGTTTGGGCATTATTGTTAGCAGTAATTTATTGACGGGATGACAAATTCAAATGGCTAGGGGACCTGAGATATAATTCTGCTTCCTGAGGCTCTTCTCACTCTCATTAGCCCTGCCGAGACCACAAAGGCACGAGAAATGAGGGGGTCCTTTTCACCGTGGGGCACAGTGTAATGTACCTCAGCCTGTCCTCACTTCTCGGTGTGGTCAGCCTCAAACGTCGGGGGTGGGCTGCTTTCTGCACCTTCCAGAGACACAGTTTTCCACTCTCAACACGCCGGGGACAACGGTGACGCCTGTCACCCAGGGACAGCCGCGGACTACCGCGAGGGCTGCGCGGACTCACACATCCCCAGCGATGGCGAGCTGTGGCCGGGTACGGGCGTGCGGGCCGGCAGGTGTCCCTCCCGGATGTGGGGCGAGGGAGGAGCCCGCGGCCACTCAGCACGTCACTCAGTCCCTACGAGGAGTTGGCTAAGACCTAGACAAGCTGCGAAACGCGCTCGCTACTCGGTTTTCCTAGTTTGGCAACAGGACAGGCGCCGCAGCTTCCGCCCACTCTGGGAAGCTCGGCAACAAGCTGCTGATTGGCTGGCCGGGGGGCAGAGCGAACCAATCAAAGCCCTCCCCG
>NW_011494910.1:918282-924633 GCF_000754665.1 Bison bison bison
CCGGCAAGCGGCCGCTGTGCCCGCCCCCTCCCTCCTGCTGCTGCTGCCGGAGCGTCTCAGGCTCTTCAGTCTGAAAGTCTCCCTCGTTTCTCAGACGTCCCCCACAGCCTGACGGACGGCAAGGCTGGTGCAGGCTTTTCTGAGTCATTCTGGAAGTTCTGGGTTTATGGAACTTCCTCGGCCGTCTTTCCAAAGCCCCTCCGGATCTGAGCATTTGTTTTCCCACGTTTGTCACTAGGGCCCTTCTGTCTTCTTGTCTGTGTGCACGCCCTTCTGTGTCTCACCCACCTTCTAAAACCAAATTAACCATCCATTTTATTACACAGTACCTTATTGGCAGCAGCCTCCTAGACTTAGTAGAGTATGCATTTCTGAGGATATACATTGTGAACTCGGTAAGATAAAGCATTTCGAATAACCTTGTTCCCCACCTCAATGCACACAAACATACACACACGTACAGATTCAAAGAATTTAGTGCAGTAGCAACAAGATTAAGACTCTAGAGACGGCGACAGTGTACGATTCCAGATCTGCCTTTTACTGGCTGTGTGACCTTGAGCAGATTCTTAACCTCTCTGAACCTCAGTTTCTACCAATGGAAAATGCTAGTGGTGGTAGCACCTACTTCCTAGCATTATTATGACAAACGTCTGACATAATGCCTAATAAATTATATTATTTTAGGTATTAATAACGAAGGAAGGAGTGTTCCTTTCCCACGTTTACTGTCAGTCCTCCATTTTTGGTTTAGGTGCTAGAGGTAACACCTAGATTCTAGGAACATGTAAAATTTCTATCATTAAAGCAATTTAAGATTCAAGTTAACACTTAGCACGTTCTCATAGCCCCCAGCATTCACATGGATCCTGCTTTTAGCTCATGAATTTTATAAAGGGAGAGACCTATTGGCAAGATAGGATTATTTTTTTCCTCAAGAACTTTATTCAAATTCGTCCCTTTCAAAAATTTTAGAACAGCAGCATCTGAAGATTTACAATAATCCCATTTTATAGGATTTAACATTCTTCTTCTTTCATGGACTTCTGAAGTGCCCTTACCTGATCTCTCCATATACTTACATTAACACCAAGATTTGATTCTTTTTCCTAAATCTCTTCTACTGAAGTCCTTTCTTGTCTTCTCAGAAACTCACCTCTTCTGCAGTCTTGGCTTCTCCTCCAAATGCTACACACTGGTCCATAGATTTTCTTCAGTGAACACAAAGGCTGGCAATTCAGTGCTCACGGACCCCTGGTGGTCACCCTGCCGTGTTCCATCACCTGCCGTGCCCTGTTGATGTCAGAAGTGACCTTTGTTGATGTGTTGTGTTGTTAAGAACAAAAGCAATCATGTCTGGGACATTTCAGTAATCCCAAGTGCTGGTGACAGGGAGGAGGCAAGGTACACAAGGATGCAACACAAAGCATTGGGGTGTAATTCAGTGGGAAGCCAGTAGACCTGGGTTTCGGTGTTGAGTCTGTGCCATTAGGGGCAAGTGAATAAGGTCTCAACTACCCTATCTGTAAAATGGGTGAATCAGACCTGTCTCCTTACTTTATAGATATTTTGGGAAAATAGAATATACTGTTGAAGGTACTTTATATTCTGGGGGGAAAAATGTGTGTGTGTGTGTGTGTGTGTGTAACAGGCTATTAAATCTATTTTATGCCGCTATTTCCATTTGGCCCCCCAAAATGTGTTCTAACAGTTGTTATTAAGCCTATGAACCCAGCTTTGTGCTAACTGTTATGGGCTATATGACACAATCTCTACCTTTAAAGAATTTACAATCTAACCAGGTTGCTCAACTAACACATGAAATGATGTGGGTACTGACTGTGGGATCCCCACCTCTTCTATCTTACAATAAGGGATGATCTGGTGGTGTGACAATGGAGCCGATACGTGGATGTGCCTTGCTCCAACTAGCACATCTGCTGGCCTCTTGCCTCTCCCTTTCCATCCTTGGTGGAGTATGGGGTCTTACAAACCAGCCTCTCTGCTGCCTTCACCAGTGTTCACCAGCCATGGCCTGATGCTTTGTGACCTGAGTATGGGGAGATGCCAGTGTATTCACAGGGGCCTCCTCTCCTGCTCACGTTTGATGCTGCCCTTCACTTATACTTCGTGTTCCTGATACGTTCCCACCTGTACCTGCCCACTGACACTGCTTACACTGTTTACAAAACTGATGTGAAGTGCCATCACTGTCATTGTAGCTACCACAGCTGCTCTGGAGTGGGCTTTGGGTGGGGCACTGGGGGTGTTCTTCCTCTGTGCCCAGCAAAAGAGGCCATTTCCTTTCCCTTTTTGCAAAAAGAATGGTGCTAGTATACACCTTCTAATCTCTATTTGCTCCCCAGGCCAGTGAGACTAGAAAAGATGCAAGTTGCTTACCTTTCCCCACAGCACAGAATCCTCTTTGGGTCTCCCTCAGCCTTCTTGGTGGAGGGACCTAATCTTCGATTGCGTGGAGGACCAGTTCTGTTGCTGCATGCTCAGCAGGCAGACTCCAGCTCCAGATTCTCAGTGCAGGACCAGCAGGGTTAGCACCTTTTCTTTTTGGGGACTGTCAACAAAGCCTCAGCATAGCCTCTAAGAAGGACTAGATCAGTGTAAGGAATAGATCATCTTTGACAATAAAAGATGAGCATGCAAATTAAAATAAATATCAGCACCAAGTCTCATCCATCAGACTGTCCAAATTACTAAAGTCTGAAGCTACTGGCATCATGGGGATGTGGAAAAATGGGGACTCAGGTACAACTGGTATGAGTACACATGGTGGCTCAGATGGTAAAAATCTGCCCATAATATGGGAGACCCAGGCTCGATCTCTAGGTCTGTCAGGAAGATTCCTTGGAGCAGGGACTGGCTAACCAGTCCAGTATTCCTGCCTGAAGAATTCCATGGATGGCGGAGCCTGATGGGCTACAGTCCTTAGGGTTGTAAAGAGTAGGACAAGACTGAGCAACTAACACTTTGGAGAGTGGTTTGACAGCATCAAGTACAGGAAAATTTGTTCGTACTTCGCAACTTAGCAGTTCCCCCCTGGGCATATATATATGCCTGTGGTTGTTAACAGGTAGTACTCCTCCCACCGCCCCCCACCTCCAGGAACATTTGGCAGCTCTGGAAATATTTTTGATTTGGACTGGGGAGGAGACAGATGCTACTGGGATCTAGTGGATAGTGGCCAGGGATGCTACTAAACATTCTACAGGCAGTCCACCCTGTCTTCCCACCCCTTCTCAACGAAAAAGTATTCAGACTCAAATGCCAGTAGTGTACTGTTAAGGAATCCTGATGTAAACTCTAGAGAGACTCTCAAATGCAGTGTCAAAGAGACAGGTAAAAGTAGGTTTACTGCATTATTTGTATCTAACATTACAGTATTGAATATAATCTAAATGTCCCTCAAAAGGAGAATAGAGAAATAAAGTATTTCCACAACATGGTTGGAATGAATGAACTGGAATTTATAAGAATCGGTATGGGTCAATCGTGAACACAATGTTCACTGAAAGAAGCAGAGTAATAAGAAAGTGTTACCGTGTGAAGTTTAAAGACAGACAATTCTCTACTTCGCCTGTGGGTGTACTACAGGTTAGTTATTGTTGTCTCCACCAAATTCCACAGCAAGAACCTGGAGACCTTTACATTCATTCTTTCATGAATGTAAAGGTGCATACTAAATGCACCAGCAATTAATATTATCTGTCTCAGGGTTTTGCATAAAGAAAAAATTTGTTGAATGTTTGAGCTGTGCTCATAGAAAGATAAGACAATGATCTGCCTTCTTTTCTTGCCTTCCCTCTATGATCTGCCTTTCTGCCTGTCTTTCCATGGCTCAATTTGGAGAGGGTCCTGGAACTTGGATGATAAAACACTGAATCTTCATTTTTCATGCAGCTAACTGAAATTTAGCATTCCAGTTATGAAGGTACCAAGTGATATCAATATTAGCAACCTGAAGCTTTGTAACCCACTGAACTTGGGTCTATTTTCATATCACGTCACAGTCACTGAAGATACTTAGAAATGCCACGTGCTCATCCGCACTTCGAAATGACTGTGGTTAGATTTGTTGCTGGATCTCGTCATTTATTACGTGAATATGCAATTTTGATAACTGTATTTCAATGTAATTGGTTTTCTTTGGAATCCAATGCATTTTATTTTATACCTTTAAAAACATTTTGAGAAAAGGTCCATAGGCTTTGGCAGACTGCCACAAAGGTCAGGACTCCCTGGTTACACCATACCTTCTGATGTTTTGATTATTTGTTATGTGTCCAATGTACTGATCTGAGCCAGGTAGGAGAAAGTGGGAATAGACTGCTGCCTTTAAAGATTTCAGGAAAGGGTCTGATGGTGTGAAGTGAGATGCTGCCTACTACTTGCTGGAAGACAGGAATGTGAGATTGAGCTGGGGCTTTGGAATGTTAGTAAAGCTTCTTGGTACTTGTGTCTGAAATAGAATAAAGGCAGTAGATGGTTTTAGCCCTGCCTACAGCTCTAGTCTCGTTGTTCCTTGTCATTGTGCCCCCAGCCATGTCTGCTGTCTTTCGGTGTCTAGGGACCTCCCTGCATTAGGAAGTCTATGTATTCTGTTAGCTGTGCTGGACTCTCCGCTCATCTCTTCATCTCCCTTCGTATCTGAGTAACTGCTCCGGTCCTCCAGTCTAGGCCAGGCCTCTAGATACTCCTCATGTAAACCCGTCTTCATCTCCTCTACAGCCCTTTCTCGTTTGTAACTATGTGGTCTTCAGGTGATTCTTTAGTTCAGGGCTTGTCACCGCACTGGATTATAAATCCCCAATGTCAGGGAAGGCTTGCTTTTGTTGTCTACAGTATCTCCATTGCCTGACCAAGGGCTCATTGTAAGTATTTATTGATGAAGAGTGAATTTTAATTGGAAAATTTATTAAAGGATTGTGAATACTAGCAGAATGAATTTAGGTCCACAAAAAATAAAGTCAGATGGCCTCTGCCAACTTGTGACACCCCATCTACCACCAAGTCTCCTCCATACTCCAGTAGTTCTGCATATACCAGTAACTGTGAGGTCTTCAGGCTAGCACGGGAGAGACAGGATAGCAAGACTGGCAGGCTGGGGATGGCCTGGGCACAGATCCTGGCCTTGATGCTTCCTTCCTGGGTGACTTCAGCCTCTATGTGCCTGTCTTTCCACCTATAAAATATTGAAAGTAATAGCTCCTCTGGCATAGAATGTTTAGGAACGCTAACGAGGCAACCTAAGTAAAACACCTAACCCATAATAAGTGGCAGCTTAAAGGAAGAGAGCTGACTGAGCCTGATGGATAACCCAGTCCTGCTGCCAACTTGAGAAGCCCTGGATTTAGAAATCAGGGAAGCCTTGCATCACGGCTGAGCCTGGCTCTGGATTCTTGCCCTGCAGTCTTGGTTGGGATATTCATGAGAGCTGCTAAAAAGCAAAACTGAGAGCCAAGGAATGCCTCCTTGCAGCGTGGCGGGACCCCTTTCTGTGTGACCATGTCTCCACCTCCTTCATGTGACATCTCCCCGAACTGGCGCACCAAGGCAGATGCACTGACCTTGCTGTGCTTGAAGAGAGGTGGATGGCTAAAGTTGTGACTGATCTTTTTGCATTCTCGAATCCCTGCTTAACTCTTGCTCCCGAGGATTATAATCAAATTAGCTCACTCTGGCTTCAGATGAAGTTGTATCGTTTGTAACACGCTTGGCACAGAATTTCACAGAATTCATTATTATGTGTAATAATTATTACATATTATTATTATATGTAATAATATACATATTATTATATGTAAATAATATATTCAGCTCAATTAATATCAGTTGTGGTTATTTCTCTATTAGAAAATGATGATTTGTCCTAAAAGCACAAGGCTAGCCAAGCCTCCTGACTTACATAACAGTTGCTAAGCATCATGTTCTTAAAGGCTTTCAAGTAATGTGCATTGAGAGGTTGAACGAAAGAGCAGATGGGTTGTGCTGTGCTGTGCCAAGTTCTTTGTGAATCCTGTCCGATTCTTTGTGACCCTTTGGACTGTAGCCCGCCAAGCTCCTCTGTCCATGGGATTCTCCAGGTATGCATACTGGAGGGGGTTGCCATGATCTTCCTGATTCAGGAATGGAACCACGCTACTGACTGCTTAGTTTCCTCTTTAAGGCGCTTTGCAGTACTTGACTGCCCTCAGTTCTGCATGGTTGCCACTAGAGGGCAGGGGCACTTAAGACAATACCCTAGACCCACCAGTGCCAGAATTACTGGGTAGACAAGGGAGAATGGTTGAAGGAGAAAAATGTTAGAATGACTTGGTGGGGTTGGGGGGGGTGCGA
>NW_011494910.1:924733-948947 GCF_000754665.1 Bison bison bison
GGGGCGATGAGGGGGCGGGGGGACTGGAAAGCAAAAGAGTTTTTTTCTTTATCTCTTGGGGACCAAACGGAAGGAAATGCGAAGCTAGTGAAATTGAAGTTAGATTTAAAGAAGAACTTCCAGAGCACAAAGTTTTCTGTAGAGATACAGGTGACTTACAAAAACAAAAAACTCTTAGCTACATCTGCCCAAGCAGAATAGATAAGAATGTGAGCTCCTCCAGTTTGAGGCCTATGTGATGGCAGTAGGCCCCCTTAAAGTAATCTTTCTCTGTGTTTGCCTTAAATGACTCCATTCTTGCACGTGCAATTGTAAAATAACTTTATTGGTTGGGTTAGCCACCACTCATGCTTTTCCTGTAATAAGGATCCTTTATAGAGGCATGATGGTGTCCACATGCAGATGCTTTCTGAAGAGCCCTGGGGCAAGGGGCAGCCTTGCCCCTCACATCAGAGCTTCTTTGTTGAAATGAGCTGGTTTGGCTTTTGTGGATTTGAGGTTCTGGAGCCAAGAACATAGTTCAAGGATCCCCTCTTCTTTCTTCAGGGAACTGCTTCAAAGCATACACGGTATCAGGGAAGCAACGGCATCTGTGCAGGGAGCTCTCCTCAAGCAGTCTCTGCCCATGGCTGCCCAGATGGCCCCATCCCAGTGGTACCCCACAAAGCAGGGGTTAGGTCCCCAGGCAGCACTACTTTCAGAAACGGGAAAGATTAATTGCTCTCCAGCCAAGCTATAAAGCAACAGCCAGCTTCAGTAACGAGGGTGGCAAGTCCAGGGCTGGTTGGAGTCTGTCTCTCCAATCAGGTTATTGACCTTTCTGCTTGCATAAGAGGACAAATTACCTCTCTCATACTTTGAGAGCCACATGGCCTCTGCCTTTGAAGATAAAAACTGAAGTAGGGAGCTGCTGGGAATGCAGAGAGTGCTGGGCAAGAATGACACTCCTGGGCTGCCTCCTCAGTTCAGCCAATTCAAGGTGTATTTGCCTCCACTATGGATGCTGGTAATACGCAACATCAGGTCGCTTTCCTTTTCTGAAGTCTGACCCACCTTCAGAGAACTGCCCAGTTGTTAAAATACAGCCCCACGCATTTAGCTAAGTCTGAGGTTGGCTGTCTCCTCCCACGTCAAGCCTGGAATATTGTCATCACACTGGTGACCTGTGGTGAAAAGGTGACTCTTGGTGTCCTTCCAGCCTCAGCCACCAGTGTGAGTTCTCTGCGCAGTCACTGGGCAGCTGTGCATACGCCTTGGCTTCTCCTGCCTCTACCTAAGATGTCTGTGGGGCATGGTTGAGTGGATGACGTGGACTGAGGAGGCGGCAGTCGGGCAAGAGGTATATCTGAGAAGCAGCAACTGGGAGCCCAGAGTATCGGCACGACCAGCCCAGCATGCGGGGGAGCAGTCAAGTGCTGCCTTCAGAGTCAGACATTACTTCAAAAGCACAGTTATTCTATTGCTCAGGCAATGGTTCAGGACACTGGATCACTGTGAAGACCTTGAGGGTAATGAGATTTCGGGGACTGGGACTTCAGGGTTTACACCTTCTGCCAACCACTTCTGTCTTGGAAACAGACGTGTCATGTCCCTCAGCAGAAAGCTGCCTGTCCCCTGACTCCACCTAAAACTGCCTACAGGGAAGAAGACTAGAGAGAGAGCCCATGGACCTCTGTCACACGGTCTGTCCCAGACCTTCCATCAAAAGCCAAACCAAACCATCAAGCCAAATGCAAAGAGGCGTGGGGGCATGGCCCTGCGCCCAGTGGCGCTCAGATCTCGATGAGGCTAGCCAGGCGCAGGCAGAGGGGCGCGTCAGCGGGCATGGCGCTGCGCTTGATCTCGTTGCCGTCCAGGCGCAGCACCTGCAGCTTGGAGAAGTTCATGACATCCACCACGGTGCAGAAGCTGCTGATGGAGAACTCTGTGGGGACAAGAGGGGTGGGGATGGGGAGAGCCCAGATCAGGGTCCTGGGACCACAGGAAAGCCCCACGGTGTCTGTGAAGCTTCTAAGAGGAAGGGAGAGCTTGGCTGGGTGGGGCAGGAGCTTCCCAGGATCGGAGTCAAACTTGCACCCGTTGGGGAGCAGAGCCAGGGATAGAGTGAGGTCCCCGCCTGCATAGCTCAACCTCCTTACCCACGCCCCCCATGCCCCAAAACCCTGGAAGGTCCGTCCTGGCAGGCCTTGGTCTTTTCCCCTCTGCAGGCAGCAGGTGGCAGCAGAAGGTAGTCAAAGAGGAACCCTAGCAGCTTTGAAGTTCTCCCTTGATTGTGTTTGAAGAGGAGGGCGTTTCCCAATTGCTTTGAGAAGGAAGACTGGGTAGGTGGAAGGACTTAAATCTTGAATATTCCCTAACAGTTTGCAGATAGAGAAAGTGGAAAGAAATTAAAGAGAGAAAACTTGGACTGAGAAACAAGTGCCTCTGAGTGCAGAGCTTTGAGGGGGTTGTCCCATGTACATTCTGAGTACAAAGGAGTGATCTCCACCCTGAGGTTTAAGGAGATAGATGAACAGAGCTGCCACGGAGCTCAAAAGTCAAATAATTTCCTTGCCTCTTGCATTTAATATGATTAGTTTACTCTCCATTTTTGTAATCTCAAAAGAAGTTTGAAGATTCTCCCCCAACCCTCCAAGTCCTGTAATCCTAACAGATACAATCGTTCTGTTTGGTTTAAACACAAGTCCTTCAGCTACCACTCACCCGGTTCTCCTTCTGCTTGTTCTCTTGGACAAATCAACTACCTCTGTCTCTATCCTACTGGGTCAGGAACTTGAAGGGTTAAAACAAGAGCTCAGCTAGAACTCCAGCCTGCGTGCTAAGTTGCTTCAGTCATGTCTGACTCTGCAACTCCATGGTCCCACCAGGCTCCTCTGTCTGTGGGATTCTCCAGGCAAGAATGTTGGAGTGGGTTGCCATACCCTCCTCCAGGGGATCTTCCCACCCCAGGGATTGAACCCACATCTCTTATGTCTCCAGTATTAGCAGGCAGATTCTTTACCACTAGCACCACCAGGGAAGCCCCAAAACTCCAGCAGGGACAGCAAAAGTTACCACCAAAAAGCTGCTGGCACCCATAGGGGCTGCCTTCAATATGGTATGTGAGAGCATCAGAAAGATGGCTCGGTTCCAAAGGGACCTTGGGTAAGGTTGTCAGGACTTGGTAGGCTGCATCTGGAGGGCTGTAACACTTAGGCAGACTCAGAGCTTGGCTTGCTTTTGCTTCCACCAGAGGCATTCCTCTGCTTGCCACAGTGGTCAGGAGCTGTGTGTCAGCCTGGAGCTGGGCAGGAGGAGTGGGAGGAAGGCTTTCCTGATTCTCTTCCTGGGGTGACTGTCAAAGGCACTGTGGTTATGGGTATGGAAAGTAAGTTCTCTATGGAGAGCTTAGATAGATGAAGCAATTGTTTTTGAAATTAGCACTAGCGATTGTTCTCAGTCTCTGTTAAGAACTGACCAAGAGGAGATGGGGTAAGTCTGCAGCCAATTAACATGTGCTACAAACGTAAGACAGAAAAACCAAAGAATAATGAAAATAATGGGAAATATCCTTCTTTAGAGAACACTCGGGGAGGGTTGGGTGGAGACCCGGAATGCTTTTGGATGTTCCCTTTCTGGTCCCAGGCAACAGATCAAGTGACG
Organism: Bison bison bison; assembly: GCF_000754665.1. NCBI lineage: Eukaryota > Metazoa > Chordata > Mammalia > Artiodactyla > Bovidae > Bison > Bison bison. The sequence goes on from NW_011494910.1 coordinate 928,376, forward strand.
TCTGAGTGGACAGGTTGCGGCAGAGTCGAGGCTGAGTCAAGTCTGGGTCTATGGTGTCTGCATGAAACGGGCAGAGTGGGTTGGGCTGGAGAGAAAAACGAAGTGGCCTGGCTTGAATATCACTTCCAGCTATACTGGGCGACTGCACTTAGAGGTTCCACAATGGATTCTCTACACCAGCCTGGGGCCTTCAGACTGTCTGCTGAAGTCCTGGCTCCCAACTGTGCAAGTATAAATATGGGGCATATTTAGGAGTTGCTCAACACTCAGCATATATAGATTCTATCCACACGTTGAGCACTGTGAGCCCCCGTGTTAGTCCTCTCTAAGTTCGTAAATAGGACAGGGGCTTCTGCTTGGAGATGCTGGAGGACACTTTCCATCCCAGATTAAATTTTGACATAAGTTTTTCCAAATTCCTCCTGGTGTACTGGCCCTGTTCCACTGGATCCCAGAGCTACTGAATAACATTCTGAGCTGTGTTTCTTGCTGTTGCCAGGCTGGAAAAACTGAGGGAGGCACTAGTGGAAGAAAGAAACAGGGAGGGAGAGAGTCAGGCTTAATTCCCCTGCATTCAGCTCCTGTCTTTTTAGCTCTCTTCTCAAAGGGTTGCTTCAATCCTACCTTCATTACCCACCCCCGCTCTGGGTCCCCTGCAGGGAGACCTCCTTCACATTTGCCCAGATGAGTGGCTGAGCTTGGGGAACTCACTTTCCTGCTGGTGGTCTGAATCAGAGATGTACTCCTTCCTTTCTCAGACAGAGAAGCCTGGCTCTCAGTCCTCTGATGTTAAAGGCAGAGGCTATATTACATGATCTGGGTGACCTGAAGAGATTGCTTTTTCTTCTCTGTGTCTCAGTTTCCCCATCTTTGCAATGCAAAAGATAAAATAAAACTTTATCTGGCAACGTCAAAGTGGCAATGAGGGGAAAAGTTTATAAATATAGTTACTGTGTGTTGAAAAGCAAGTGCTTTTTCAGTTATGTGCCAGGTCCCAAATCAAAGCCTTCAATGTACTAATCCACTAATTAAGAAAAATAAGGTGCTGGTGTTATTTACCCCCCAAAAAAGGACTAAGAGGGAGACAACCAGATACAGGAGCTTTGGCTTAAACTGCACAAGAAGGGATTTGGGGTAGACACTGAACATTTTTAGATTTGACTAAGGAAAAACTTTCTTGCAAGACCTTAGGACGCTTAACTAATGTGATTTTATCTTTGGCAGAGCTTTTGGAAGAAGTGAACCACCTTATATTTAAAGGACATATGTGGTTCTGCAAGAAGGCAGAGTGACAAGATGCTGTGATGGAGTCTTTTCCACCCCAAGATTCACTGGTTATACAGTTCGGCAGTAACTATTGGCTTCTCTCCATTGACAGCTGCTCTTCTGTCACATTTTCAAGGTCAAACTCTGGTAAAGCACAGCATACTATATGACATTTCTGTTATGACACTCCGCCTGGATTCAGAGTGGGTAGCAGGTAAGTAGTGGTGACTTCTGGGTGGGTTGATAGACAGCTACAAGTAAATGTCAAAGCTTCTACATCACGAAACATATGAGAGATTAGAGAACGCTGCCTTGGGAATAGGAAGACCTTCCCCAAAGAAAGAGAGACTTTACATACAGAACAGTTTTCGGTGTACATGATGGTGTCTTGCACTTCAAAGTAGAGAACCAGACACCTTTTCAGCTTGCCCACCCATGGTCCACCTCTGGGACCGGTGCCTCTCTCACTCGGGGGGCTGTCTGGCTTGTTAACATCTTGCCAAGTGAGTGATCTGTTCTGTGAGCACAGGGAGAGAGAAGGATCCATGGAGAGGTTGTGGCCTCAGTCCTATCTGTGCTTTGATGCTGCGACGGTGCTGTTTGCTCTCAGCAGGCTTTACTTCAAAGCCCTCTGCCAATGGCCATTAATGAGTCCTTCCTCCCTCAGGGAGAGAGGTACTTTGCTGCAGAGGAGGAGAAGTAAATGCTGGCTCAGCACTTTCCAGCTGGGCTGAGACGTCAGAGGCTCTGGTGCAGCGTAAGCACATTCCGAACACAAGACCCAGAGAGGGACCGAAAGGCACCTGGACAGTCCAGTCGGAAATGGAGACTTTGGTTCTCGCGGACAGACAGGCCATCCGTGGACCTTGTGGGGAGTGTTGGGGAGGCCTTGTGCTTGCTCGCCACTGCAGGGTTTGGCAGGGGTCAAGCTCGTGTCACCCAGGGAGCCCTCTGCCCTGCCACCAGGGGCTCCTCTTGCTCCCGGAGAGCCAGCCAGAGCAAGTGCCGCACGCAGCTCTGAGAGGCTGCAAATTCCCACCCACCGGCTGCATGTTTAAAACACAAGCACCCAAGCATAAGACTGGGCTGATCGGGGGGAAACAGGGAGCTCGTCCTCTCTGGAGTCAATGAGAAAGTACAGATACCATGGTTTCTTAGCAGCCCACTTTCCTCCTCAACTTAAATGCCCCTGTCTATGAATCACCCCCTCCCAAACCTCTCCAAACTCATTTCTCACAGCTTGGCACATGACCCCTTCCTGTGAGACACGGGAATCTCCTAGCCGTCCCCTCAAAGTGACTTGGTAAATGACCGGTCCCTTTGTGGCGATGGCGCCTCTAAGGATGGCTCGGTCCTATGTTCCTCCAGCCCATACCCATTTATCTCTCAGGACCTAAATTTAGACTTACCTCTTCTGAGAATTCTTCTTCCATACCAACCCACTCCCCAGTGACTTTTCCTAGCACTGCCATGCAGTCTAAGAGTATGCCACAATGTACCACTTTGTACGGGGATGTGGCAGGGTTCTCAACATGCTTCATCAATATTCTTTGGTTCTCCTACTTCTAATTCTTCTGTGTTGCCCCCAGCACTCAGGATCAGATCTTTCCAATGCAACAGACAGCACTCCCCACTCCCCTTTGCCAGCGTCTCACCATTGATCCTATTGCCTTGGAGGTAGAGGTTCTCCAGGTTGGTGCTGACTGGGGGGATCTTCTGCAGCTGGTTGTAGGAGAGGTCGAGCTCAAGGAGGCTGCTGGAATTGAAGGTATTTGAGGCCAGGCCATTGTTGGTGAGGCTGTTGTGGGATAGCCGCACATACAGCAGCTTGGGTGACCCCCGGAAGTAGCTGTCGGGGACTGAGAAGACGTTGTTGTGCTCCAGGTACAGCTGCTCAAGGGCTGAGGGCAGTCCATCAGGTACCTTCCTAAGGTGGTTGTAGCTCAGGTCCAGCAAGATCAATGATCGGAGGCCTTTCATAGAACTGCCCACTTCCTGGATCTCATTGTGATGAAGGTACAAGGCTGTGAGGTTCTCCAGCCCCTCCAGCGCATTGTTGGGGGACCCTTGAGATCTGGTTGTGATCAAGATGGAGCTCTCTCAGGGACCGAGGCAGTGGGCTGGGTATCCGGGTCAGGTTGTTGTGGTCCAGATACAGCCTCTCCAGGTGCCTCAGCTTGGAGAAAACCTTCTTGCCCACCTTATCACTGGTGATCTGGTTGCCATGGAGAGCAATCCAGAGCAGCCCAGTGGCATTGTCGAAGACACCCTCCTGGATGGAAGAGATCTGGTTGTTCTGGAAGTAGACGTATTTCATGCGGGAGGGGACGAAGGGCAGGTACTTGAGATTGCGATTGTCGCAGTACATGGCTGTGGGGAAGTTGGGGGGACAGTCGCACTCCTGGGGGCAGTCTCGGGGCTCTGGTTGGGGTGGAGAGCCGTAAGCATAAGCTGGACCTTCTTCTCCCCCGTAGGGGTAAGGCTCATAAGGCTCATAGGGGTAGGGGTCATAGGGATCGTCGTAGGTGGACTGCTGGTTGCGGAGGAATTGAAACCACCAGTGAGAGTCTTCCTCATATTGGGCCCAGGAGAGGGAGCAGAGCCCTGCCAGCAGCAGGATGGACGCCCACTGCATTTTGTGTTTCTGCAAGAAGGGAGAGAAAATAGAGGAATCAGGTGTGAAGGAGACTCCAGGGAGTCAGAGAGGCAGAAGAGGTGAGCCTTGGGCTTTGAGCTCTGCAGACCTGACCTTCAGCAGAAAGCAGCTCCAAGCAGAGTCCTTGCTCCGCCTCCTCTGGGCCTGTCCCAGCACTGCCTCTACGTGCTGGTCCGGATGAGCCTTGGCTCCCTGGGGGAGCTAGGTGCATTTCCCTCTGCTCGAAGAGTCACAGAAACAGAGCCTTTGAGATCAGAAGGAGCTTGAATGGAGGTATTGCTTTTCTTTTTTTCTTCAGAGAGCAGGCCCATAGGCACCTCTAGCAACCTGAAGGTACTGTTAGGGAAGCGAGAAAGCCCACAGCAACTTCCATGGGAGTGGGGGTGGTGGTGGGTTCTATTTGGGCCTGAATTTACATCCAGTTTGAACTCCCCAGGGAATAATGTTTGCCAAGAGTCCAAGGAAAAAACCCTCTGGCTCTTTCCATATCTCTGGGAAACACCCAGGAGTGGCTTGAGGTCTCAAAGGGGAAGATCTGAACTACTTGGGAAGTTCTGGTTTTGAGTCTTTGGGGAAGGGTGTGGTCCCCTGCAGCCATCACAAGGCTTGGGCTTGTGGTACCAGCATCTGTAACAGTGCCAGAACCTGTAACAGTCTACTGGTGGGGAAACTCTCTGGTTGACAGTTTGTGGCTATACTTGCAACTTGGCTGGCAAGGGCCATCATACAGCAGTTACAGATTCTCTTCAGAGGGGCTGTGGCCCCCCAGTGTGGCCCTTGTGTTCTAGAAGGGGTATTGAGAGCATGAAGTCTTAGTGCCCTGGGCTGTCTTCCATGGCATCTAGTAAAGTGTTAGTACTTCTCACGCTCCGCCATGGACATTATGCCAGAGCCAGCTGAGGCCAAGAGAGATAACAAGGAACATCAAACAATGGAACAGGAACTGAAGACTCTTGAGTGTTCCCAGGGGAACGTGACTTTAGAATGGGATTCTGGCGTCCTGCTCTCCCATCCGAAGCCCTTGGTGATGACCTCTGGGTTACCAGTCTCTGTAGCCAGGCCCCACATTGCCTGGCAGCTCACTGCTTTTGAGCTTGTGTGCTAGTGAGACGAAAGCAGGTGAGGCTTGGAGAGAAGTGTGAGTCTGATGTCCCCTGAGGGGGAAGCTGAAGGCGTGGAAGAGGAGGGTGGCCTGTCCGGCTGGATGTCTTACTCTGGATACCGACAGCCAGAGCACCGCACAGCCCTTACGAGCAATGAGCACCTTCCAGAGGAGTGAGTGTCACCCCTGGGTAGAGAAACTTTAGAACCTTTCTTGGTCTGGGCATAGTCACATATGCTGTTCACGGTGCTGTTGGCCCTTGCTGGGGACAAGAGAAAGAAAGGACTCTAAAAGCCAACGTCGAAGCCCATGAGCTGATGAGAAGGCCCCTGGGGGTAACAGTCAGTCTGATCCCTTTCTGGCCACCGTCTCCCTCAGACCTCTCTGTCCGCTGCGAGCAAGTCCCTCGGGCCTGCTTCATCCCAGTAGCCCACGGGCTCCAGGAATGAGGTGCCTCACTCTTCAGCAGCCTCAGACAAAGAGCCCACAGTGTTCCTGGGGAGCCTCCCCAGCCGCCCACTGCCTGGGCACACTGGCTGGGCCTTGGCACTGCCCAGGAGAAAACGGATAGAGTGGCCCACTGCCAGCAGCACATTTTTCCATGCTCAGCTCTGGGCTGCTGCAGGCCCAGGGTGGCTGTCTGGAGGTTGGCACAGTGAGCCTCTGTGTCCATTTCTCCTTCCAAACTAGGCACCTTGGCAGGCAAGAGCAGCCCTCCTCTTCAAGCCTTCTAGGGCTGTGCATCCTGTGCACTCGACTCTCTTTCGGTGTTATGACTGCTGAAAGGGGTTGTTGGGGACCTTGTGCCTCTCTTTACTCCTTCCCTATCTCTTAGCAATGTTGCTCCAGGCTTTATATTCTTAAATCCTTTCCACCTCACCCCCAATGCTAGAGACATTCCTGTGCTCCAAGTTTTGTGAGGTGGAAAGCTTCTAGGACTGGTACTTTCTGAATTGGGGGGAGCTTACTCAGGAGTTACTGCTGTTCTTTCATTTTCCATTCTAGAGAAGCATGTCTCCTTCCTATCAGAGTCCAGGGTGTCAAACCAAAAGCTGCTTTGTAACCTGAATTAGGTCCCCATTTCACAGTTCCTTGGACCTGGTCAACTCTCAACACTTCTGTGTGTTTTTTCCCTTTCACCCCGACAACATACAAGCACACACATACACACACACACACACACACATACACACACACTACACAAAATTCCCTCTCCCCTCATATAAGAGTGTTTAGGTGCCTCAGCCCCTCTGAAGAGACTGCAGGGCACAAATCTAGGATGGTGGACTTTCTGAGTAGTAGTGGGGCAGAGCTGGCTTCCCCAGATACCTGGCACTTCACTTTTTCACACCTGAAAGCTGAAGGTTCCCCAGCAGTCAGAAAGGAACTGTCGGACAAAGGTGGCATGTGGGAACTCCCTCCTCCAGCTCCCTTTCCCTGCTCTAGCATCCTGGGACGTGGTCCAGATGGGGAAGAAAGAATTGTTCCTTCTGCCCTGGGCCCTGTCCCCTCTCCCCAGCCTCTTTCCTTTGCTCCTTTAATGGAACTACCAGGGACAAAATCTGAAGGAAAATGACAGACTTACCTTGAAGTTGAATCTTTCAGAGAGTGACCACGTCCCTCTGTCTGGCCTCCTTGGTTGGAGAGCGTGTGAGCAGGAGAGGAGTGACTGTGTCTACTGAGAGTGTGCGCGCCTGTGCCAGGCCAGGGCCCGCCCCCAAATTCCTAATCAGACGTCGTGAAGAGAGAGGTTGAGGAGCCCAGATCCTGGCTTTCTCAGCGCTGCTGCAGAGGCGGAGCTCACACTCAACCGCTCAAAATTGCTATAAAAACCACCTTCTTTCCACTCACTTATCTTCCCTGAAGCATTGGCAGCTTGGGGTCTCTTTCTGCTGAATGAGTTAATGGCGCTCTGGAGGTTATTTGTACAGTCTCTTACAAAGGCCTGGATTTCTCGTTAAACCCATAGGGCAGATGCAGGGATAGGGAGGGCCAGGATTTGCCAAGAGGCATCTTAACTCTTTCAACAACCCAGGGTCCCACTGGAGAGCGAGTGCTCACCTTTCTGGGCTCCAGCACCCTCTGTGGGCAAGTGGTTAGGCTGATGGACAATGGAGAGGATACAGGGTAGCTGGCGTTGGCTCCAATTCCATCCCTGACCAGTGTAGACATGTCTGGGCTATAGGGTTTCTCTCTCCCCACTGGGATAAAAGGGTAGAAAGGGACTCTCATATTTGTTAGTCATTTACTGTGCACTAGGGCTTCCTTCATATCTCAGTTGGTAAAGAATCTGCCTGCAATGCAGGAGACCCCAGTTTGATTCCTGGGTTGGGGAGATCCCCTGGAAAAGGGATAGGCTACCCACTCCATTATTCTTGGGCTTCCCTTGTGGCTCAGCTGGTAAAGAATCCACCTGCAATGGGGGAGACCTGGGTTCGATCCTTGTGTCGGGAAGATCCCCTGGAGAAAGGAAAGGCTACCCACTCCAGTATTCTGGCCTGGAGAACTCCATGGACTGTATAGTCCACGGGGTCGCAAAGAGTCAGACACGACTGAGTGACTTTCACTTTCACTTTACTACGCACTAGCATCATGCACACCCACCTAATCTCATGATGACCCTCAGGTTAACACTACCTTGTGAGTTGTAGTAAGGTCTCTATGAGGTAGTTTGTGTGAGGTCCCTGGCCCAGGACACAGCCGATGCTCACGCAGTCTGTGGTAGAGATAATTGCTGTTATTACCCATTTTACAGATGTCGAGACTCTGAGCAAGGGGAGGATGAGGTCATAGAAGCAGGCAGGAACTAGACCATGAAAGGACTTTTAGGCCATGGAATGTATTTAACTTTTATTCTGAATGTATTTTAAAAACTTGTTTTAGGGAGACAAAGTGAAAAGATCTGACCTACATTTTAAAAAGTCCATGGGAGAGACAGCTGTGCGGTGAAAAGGAGGAAAGTGTGGAAGCAGGAGCTCTAGCTCTCCTCTGTTGAGAGATAACAGCAGATTGGGCCAGTGCCGTGAAAGAGGGAACTATGTATGTTTAGACAAGTTGAAAAGTCTTGAAGATGGACTGGAGATGGAGTTAGGGAAAGTGACGGATGAGTCCTTGATTTTGAGTTTGAGCAACTGGGTGGGTGGTAGCACCATTTCCTGACATTAGAAAGATGGGGAGGGACAGAGCCTAAGTTAGAGATGCCTGTTAGGCATTCCAGTGCAGATGCATGCAGGCAGTTAGATACATCAGGATAAATTGGAAGGTCAGGTACTGGAAGAATCTGGATTTCCTAGAATCTCAGTAGCTTAGATGAACCCATGCATCTGAAATGTTCATTCTTCAACTAATTGCTTCCTGCTAACATCCAAGGAACACCCCTTAAAATTTTTTTGTTTTAACTGTGGTAAATTACACATAACATAAAATTTACTATTTTAACAATTTTCACAGTTCAGAAGTTTTAAGTATCGCTATACAACCAGTCTCCAGAACTTTTTCATCTTTCAAAACTTAACTTTATATTCACTAAACAAAAACGCCCCATTTCACCCTCCCCCAGCCCCTGGCAACCACCAGAGTAGAAAGAATTACTTTCTCTCCCTATGAATTTGACTACTCTACATGACTCATACAAATGGAATCATACAATATTTATCTTTCTGAGACTGGCTTATTTCACTTAGCATAATGCCTTCAAAGTTCATCCATGTTGTAGCGGGTGTCAGAATTTCCTTCCTTTTAAAGATTGAATAATACTCTATCATATGTATATACTATATTTTGCTTATCCATTTATCTTTCAATGTACATTTGAGTTGCTTACACTTAGCTATGGCAAATAATGCTGTTATGAACATTGGTGTACAAATATCTCTTTGAGATCCTACTTCTAATTACTTTTTTCTTATATGTCCAGAAATGGAGTTGTTGGATGGTACGGTAATCTGTTTGTATCTTTTTTAAGGAACTTCCATATTGTTTTCTAAAGTGTAGTCATACCATTTTACATTTCCATCAACAATAAACAAGGGTTTGAATTTGAAACACTCACTCCTGTTTTTTAAAAAAATACTAATTGAGAAAGCCTCAGATTTGAAGAATTTAGAATTTGAATTTTAAACAATGGAACTTTCAGTTGCTCCAATAGGTTTTGAACTGTTGACATAATATGAAAACTCCTTGTTAGGGACCCAATCTCCTCAGAAATTTCAAAGTTTTTAAAAAGATTAAATATAATGAACGGGCCTTTGCTTACTACCTACTATAAACTAGAGGGTTTACAGATGTTATCTCATTAGTAATCACAGTAGATACTTTGTGTTGAAAATAGAGGATCACAGGTATACAGTGATTAGATTGTAAAACAAGGATTTGAACCTTGACCTACATGACGCCAAAGACCGAACGCTTTCTTACAACACTAGGCCAGAGGACCAGTGGAGGGGGTGGTGACCTCCTTATTGTCAGGGTTAAACTCAATTAATATGGAGTCCAACTAATTGCAGTGGCCCAATCTGCTTGAATCTGTGGCAGGGGATTGTAAGGATGAGAGGGGTCTGGGATACCGGGTTTCGTTTCCTGACTCCAGACATATTTCATTTCAGTTTAATACATGTAAGCATCTACTCTATGCCTGGCATGCTTTTAAGAGCTGGAAACACAAAGAAGTTTTGATAGACTGCCTGCTCAAAATAAAGCAGGTGTGTAAGCAGCAAGGGATTCCCAGGTAGCTCAGTGGTAAAGAATCTGCCTGCCAGTGCAGAAGCTGCAAAAGACTTGAGTTTGATCCCTGGGTTGGGAAGATACCATGGAGAAGGAAATGGCAACCTACTCCAGTATTCTTGCTGGGAAAATCCCATGAATGGTCTGTGGGGTGGCAAAGAGTTGGACACGACTGAGCAACTGAGCACACATAAGGAGCAAAATCTGGTTTCATGAGTGAAGCAGAGTGGCCTTAATGTTAAGGTGGTTATAAATAATGCACAGATAACTTTCTCATCATTTTTGAATCCAGAAAGCAATCACTTTACAATGGAAAACACTAGTTTTAGCAACTGGACATAAGAGACACTTCGTAGCTAGATCTAGATAGCCTGGACAAATCTACCCATTAGGTACAGATGTTAACTTTTTCAAATTCTAGCATACTTAAATGTGGTGGTGTTGCACTGAATTAATTCTCACAACCACACAGGATTATGAGAGACAGCGCAGGGAGAGCTCTCGAAAGAGCAACTCCCCGAGAAAACACTGAGTGCATATTCAATGAGAACTTATCTGGAATTTAGTAACAGAGCTCAGCAAAGCAATAGCAAGGCTTTGAAGATAAGGAAGTTTGTTCTGCATGCAGAGCACCATCTGCTGAGACTGACGCGTCAGCCACAGTATCTGTCTTAAGAGCATGAGAAAGAGTACGTAATGAAAGGGTGAGACAGGACAGTCTCCGGAAAACAGGGCCTTGAGAAAGCAACAACTTTTATATTCCCACACTTAATAATACTTGACAATGGAAGTCAGTAGAGTCTAGGGGCCAAACATTGATTGGGATTTTTTCCAACTAAGATCTACCAAAAAACACAGTCTCCCCAGGTGGGATTTTCCCTAGGTCTTTAGTCATCTGTTCTGTTGCAAGGTAGGCTGGGGAGAAAGGAAGGAGGGAGGAGATGAGCAAGATCAGGTCAAGAGGAGAGTTTCAGGGAACCATTCACTGTTCACAAATTCCTTTATCAATGACTTCTAGCCTCCATTTTGACTACTGCCTCTCAATCCGCCTGGTTCTGCATCTAGGCCCTCAGAACTCGGTTTCAATATGGGACACCAAATAAGGGATCCTGATGCCTGCAGATTGCCAAAGGAATCAGCACGTGAAGGAAGTTCATCTGGGACACTGGTGCTTTCTGAGAGCTGTCAAGCCAGCAGCACTACCCAGTTACTGGACGACAAACAAGCTAAAGAGACTATTACTCATTTCTGTAAACCCTATCCCCAGCTGGGCATATAGTGCTTGGCACTTAGTAGGTAATCAGTAAAGGGTTATAAACTGAACTGTATTTTTGGCTGTCTACGGAGTTTGCCTATCCTCAGAACCCAGTGTTTGGTGGAATAACCACCAACCAGGCCAGGAAAACCCTTAGGCCTTCAGGTCAGTTATATTTTCCAGGGGCTCATGTCATTGCTATTTCCTCCCCACCCAGAAAAAGTGCAGGTTAAGCCACAACCACTGGGCGAAACTAATTGCCTTTGATGTTTGGGCCCACTCCGTCTAGAAGGGCTGAAGTGCCTTCTGATTCAAATTCCTCTCAGCAAAGAGACATACGTGCCTCTGGCTGCCAAACCCTTCCTCTTCAACCTTCACAGGACCCCAAAGTCGTTGTTTTTATAACACCACTTCTGATCCCAAACAACCAAGGAATGAAGGGTAAGACTGGAAATCCACCCAAACCAATTATTGAGTTGGATATAAAGAGGTCAGTAGAGATGATCATCGTCCTGCATTACCAGCCAGGACCCGCTGCTCGCCCATTCTGAAAACTCTTGATGCCAGAGAGGGATTGTTTACTAGTCTGAGGTTTTGATGGAAAGTCCTGGTTATATGGGTACCCAAAAATGCTGTCCCAGAGTTTCTAAGGGAGATGTTTTGCCTTATTCCCTTGGCATTGAGTGCTTGTTCTAAGTTCTCCCCATGGATAGTCTCCTCTTTCCCAAAGAGGAGACAAAGATGTTGGAGTGGGCGGGGAGGCTTGTTTTCTTTCAGATGCAAGAAGGAAAAGATCTCAAGTTCCAAGTTCTGGGAAATGCATTGAGGGCTTTGGAATTTCCTTCTAATAAGTTCTTTAAAAATAAAACAGAGAACAACCTTTATTATTGAATGGACAGCATCTCTTGTTTTTACTACGAATTTTTTGCACACTTGTCTTTATTCACATGATGATGACATACATGATGGATTCCAGAAAATCAGCTTCTGGAAAGTATAAGTGTATTTAAGTCAGGAAAGGGAGGATGGTTCAGAGAGTGAAACCTAATTGAGGAAGGAGACAGTGAAATTTGAAGCCTAGAGGTTTTGGTCTGTCAGTAACTAAGTTTGTGACATCCATCTTTGTTATGCAAATGAGCTAATGGTGCGTCTCAGACTGTGCCTGGGGCTGTTGGAGAGAACAGGTGTAGGACAGACCAGTTCCCAGGATGCTGGTATCTGCTACCATGTGACCTGGCTGTAGGTGAGACCAGGTCTGGATATTAGCTCTAAAATACCACCTACCATTTCTGAATTCTCATCACAGCCTATGAGATAGGAATTTTTATATCTTATTTTTACAGATGAGGAAACCAAAGTTCAGGAAGGCTAATTTTTTCAAGATTATATACCAATTAAAAGTGGCAAAGCTGGGGTTTTAAACTTAAGCCTGTCCACCTCTTGAGTCTGAGTTTCTAACCACTGTGCTATATAGAATCTCCAGAGTAAAGGAAAAAGCATGGGTTGAGAACACAGATATAATTGCAAATTCCAGCTCTGCCACTTATTAAAGTGAAGTCTCCGTGACTTTGAGCATTGCTTAAGCATCAGTGAGATTCGGAGTTCTCGTTTGTAAAGTGGGGGCAGTAACCCGAAACTCGTGAGACGTTGGGAGGACTAAATGTACAGGACATAGGCTCCTAGTAGGGAGCCTGCCGCCTGCACGTGGCCCTTCAGTAAATGGTGGCACCCTTTGATGTTTAGTAGATTGCAAGCGCCCTGAGGAAGGAGGCAATGTTGTTGTGCCTCCTTTAGCACAGTGCTTGGCTAAGTGCCTGGTGTGTCTTAGGCCTTTTCTAAACCTTGTGAATAAATGAGTGATGAGGAAGCTGTATTTTACTAAAGGGTAGTAAACATACTTGTACGACTTCCCTGGTGGCTCAGAGGTTAAAGCATCTGCCTCTAATGCGGGAGACCCGGGTTCAGTCCCTGTGTCGGGAAGATCCCCTGGAGAAGGAAATGGCAACCCACTCCAGTATTCTTGCCTGGAGAATCCCATGGACAGAGGAGCCTGGTGGGCTACAGTCCACGGGGTCGCAAAGAGTCGGACACGACTGAGCGACTTAACTAACTAAGTAAAACATACTTTGGTAACTTAAACCAATCAGACAGAAGTTAGCCAAGGATAGAGGTAGGAATTTTAGGGCTGGGATTATTGATCTGCCCCAGGAAGAATAAGAGAGGTGACTATAATGTCAGTGTAGAAACCTCCACAGACATGTACAAATATCTTTAGGGGATCAGATCAGATCAGATCAGTCGCTCAGTCGTGTCCGACTCTTTGCGACCCCATGAATCGCAGCACGCCAGGCCTCCCTGTCCATCACCAACTCCCGGAGTTCACTCAGACTCACGTCCATCCAGTCAGTGATGCCATCCAGCCATCTCATCCTCTGCCATCCCCTCCTCCTCCTGCCCCCAATCCCTCCCAGCATCAGAGTCTTTTCCAGTGAGTCAACTCTTCGAATCAGGTGGCCAAAGTACTGGAGTTTCAGCTTTAGCATCATTCCTTCCAAAGAAATCCCAGGGCTGATCTCCTTCAGAATGGACTGGTTGGATCTCCTTGCAGTCCAAGGAACTCTCAAGAGTCTTCTCCAACACCACAGTTCAAAAGCATCAATTCTTCAGCGCTCAGCCTTCTTCACAGTCCAACTCTCACATCCATACATGACCACAGGGAAAACCATAGCCTTGACTAGACAAACCTTTGCTGGCAAAGTAATGTCTCTGCTTTTGAATATGCTATCTAGGTTGGTCATAACTTTCCTTCCAAGGAGTAAGCGTCTTTTAATTTCATGGCTGCAGTCACCATCTGTAGTGATTTTGGAGCCCAGAAAAATAAAGGGGATAGATAGGGGAAATATCTTATCCAGGGGTTCATGGAAAAGTCAGGATTCAAGAGCCATGTACAGAGCAGTCCAGAAAGGGAGATGCCTCAGCTCCTTCCCAGACAGGAGTGTAAGAGTCAGGTTTGGGTTGGGGAGAGAACACCACTAAACTGGTAGCACCACTCTGAATACCCTTGGGCTGGGGAGAGTGGCTAACTCCTACCTGGAGATGGACAAGGCTGAATTCTCAAATCAAGAACTAGAAACAAGTCCCGTGATTCCATCCAAAGGTCTCTGGACTTGGATCTAGTTCTATTAGGTCTGCAAAGACCAGAAATAATGATCCCTAGTACCACGTGAGATATCTAGGACTCTAGTTCACTCTATTCCCTGTAATAAAGCAATAGTTTAACAATTAAATAAAAAATAATTAAGAAAAATCCCTTAAAAACAAAAAGAGGAAGGGCAATATATTGTCATTATCTTGGAAAGGGCAGGTATTTTGAGTCAGACAGAATGTTTTTGAATCCTAGAATCTAGAGCATGCTGCTTAATTTCCTTGATTCTTCATCTATAGCTCAGATTCTTCATCTATAGCATGAAATGTTAACACCTAGCTCTTGGGGTTGGAGAAGGCAATGGCACCCCACTCCGTACTCTTGTCTGGAAAATCCCATGGACCAAGGAGCCTGGCGGGCTGCTGTCTATGGGGTCGCACAGAGTCAGACACGACTGAAGCAACTTAGCAGCAGCAGCAGCAGCTCTTGGGGTAGTTTTTAAACAATTTTAAGTGTCTAGCACAGCACCTGGTACAGAGGAGATACTTAGAAAATGCCATTCCTTCCCTTCCCTTGGGTGTTTGTCCAGGAACTGGTTAAAAAGGAGGACCTATGTCTTAATCTATGGGAAGATCATTTAGTAGGATTGTAGTTGATGACAGCCTGGAAAGAAAACAGAGTAAACACTTGACACACAGAAAAAAACAGAACAAAGGCCTAAAGGATCTAGGATTCTGACAATACAGCCCTCAGTTTCAGAGAAGTGGTTCTCAGCCCCTACTGCCCGTGGGAGCCACTGGGTTGGCGTTGGAACAAACCCAGCTCCAGGTCCCATTCTAGGCAAATGAGGCAGAATTTCTGCTGATGGATCTGACGTCTTTTTGTGAATTGACTGATGGTTTTAGTGTGTAACCAGGTTTGAGAGTGCTGTCTAGAGGCAGGCGGATGATCATGATGACTTTTAATGTAGATCATCCTAACATCTAGCTCCAAAAAGAAGGGCTTTTCAAATATATTTTTAAATGAAGTACCCAGAAAAGGAGAGAATAAATGTGTACTCTCCAGTGATCAAGGAACATAATCCAAAACAGCTCATTCAAACTGAAATCTCACATCTGATGTTAAAAAATCACCTGAAATTTGTTCCATAAAACATTCATGTTTATTTCAATAGAAATTACCCCTCAACAACAACAACAAAAAATTGCCTTCCCAGGTGGCACAGCGGTAAAGAATCCATCAGCCAATACAGGAGACTTAGGAGACACGGGTATGATCCCTGGGTTGGGAAGATCCCCTGGAGTAGGAAATGGCAATCGGCTCTGGTATTCTTGCCTGGAAAATTTCATGGACAGAGGAGGTTGGTGGGTTACAGTCCATGGAGTCGCAAAGAGTCAGACACGACTGAGCACATCACAGCCCCCAAAAATCTCCTTTAGTAAAAATGATGCTTCAGATACGCCTTGCTTTTCCAGGGCCTCGTGAATCCCAGGAATCCCAAATTGAATAGCACAGTTTTAGGTCATTCACCTTGGCTGGTGAGCGCCTCAGTCACTGGAGGAGCAGCTGGTGATTGTAGGGGCGGGGGTGCAGGGGTGCCCCTGTGCATCTCGGAGATGTATGCTGGCCGTGGGGTCACCCAAAGCGGGGACTGACTGGCCCAGCCCCCTGAAGTCTGCTGCTGTAGCCTGAGGAGGGACACTGCTGCTTCCTCCACAGCTTTCTTACTGGAGAAACTGCCAAATGGCTCCTGGCCAGGCAGCTCGGTAAAAGTTTGCGAAGTGAATCCCTTTCCCAATCCTCATGAGGCCACATTTCTAAAGGAATTTACAAGAATAGAAATCGTTTTCATCTTCAATCAAGATGCAGAAAGAACTCAGTCTCTTCCCTCTTCTTCCACTTCTTCAGTCTCCAGCCGGTTTAGGAAACACATCCTTGTGAGAGAATTTGCTCTCTCCTTCACCTCCCTGCCAGCAGCCAGCCTCACAAAAAGTTCGTAAACTTCACCCACCTTGAGACATTTCTGTCTGGCCTGCTACATTCCTTTGGACCTGCTCCTCCCCTCCTTCAACATCTCATTTCATAAATATCAATAAAACAACATCTTCCAGGAGCAAACGTGTTCTGGTTTGAGGGTATAACTGGGATGTGCAGGATTAGAAGGATCTGCCTCCTTTCTGGAAACCTAGAAAAAGGAAACAGAGGGAATTAATATTTTTAAGGCTAAGTGCTCACACATCATTTCATTTAAACTTTATAAAACTCTGGAAAGAAAGTGAAAGTGTTACTCACTCAGTCGAGTCTAATTCTGTGACCCCATGGACTGTAGTCCACCAGCAGGCTCCTCTGCCATGGGATTTCCCAGACAAGAACACTGGAGTGGGTAGCCAGCCATTCTCTTCTCCAGGGATTCTTCCCAACCCAGGGGTTGAACCCGGTCTCCTGCATTGTAGCAGATTCTTTACCGTCGGAGTCACCAGGGAAGCCCAGCACTGTGGAACACGGCTGCAATTATCTCAGCCTCAAAGAGGTGAACTGAGATTCAAACACAAGCAAATGGTATATAGGGCTTCTAGAAGAAGGAACTTCTCCTAGAAAGCCCCAACTCCAGAAGATCAGCTCCTAGGGTCTCCACCACAGGGTCCTGAGCTGTGGGAAGCCCCCTAATCTGCTGCAGGACACCCAGCTTCCGTGTCTCTTTTTCTTCCTTCCCCGTCTCTTTCTTCTTCAGGCTTCCATGAGAACTACGCCTGAAGGGGGCAGAAGTCAAGGTGCTCTTTGACTCTTTCTTTCTTTTTCTGTGTTCTGGCCTAGTTTTCTTTGACTCGGGGCCTTGTTTGTACTGACGTTGCTGAAGGAACAGCTCCTCTGACTCTGCAATTGGGCCTAGGGCATCCTTCAGTCGGGGTTTGAGAAAGTGCACTGAGTTGACAGCTGCCAGCCATACCATCTTGCCTCAGCAGGAGGGAAGAGAGCCGGACAGGACAAGAAAGAGGGGAGAGGAGGGGAGGGGAGGGAGCAGGAGGGAACCCGGGGTTAGTCAGGCCTCGGTCTGCAGTTGGCTGCTGTGGGTTCGCTGGAGGAGAAGGGCTAGTGTCAGCAGCTGGTGGGACTCGACATGAACAAGTGCTACCATCTGAAAGGGAAGGAAGATTTGAAAGGCTAGTAGCTGAGACGTGTTCTTGCTTAGTCATGCTGTTGTTCTTAGAGACCTATGTCTGCAACCCAGGGCTGGGAGGCTCTGAACTGTGTAGGGATATCATCAGGAGGCATTTTAAGTGAGTGGAAAAAGTGACTGGGGTTCAGGCACAAAGTGATGCTTTAATTAGCGGCCTATCCTCCTCTGCGTGAGGCCCTCTCCTAATTTAATGTAGTGGGGAGGATAGGAAGAGAACACCAGCTGGTTGTAGGTAAAGGAAAGTCAGATTTTGCCGTTCTTTCTTTCTTTGTTGGCTAATGCCTCTCCAACTACAGGCTCAGCTTCTGACAAACCTCCTCCCTTCTGCTTTATTCCCTCTCTTGCTGCTTATGCACATGAATGCCTGTGTATGAGCAGGTCCATACACAGGCCCTGGGAAAGCGATCGCTGCACATGGCTTGCCTGGCTGTCCAGGCTCCCTCTGACTTCCCGCAAAACCTCCTGCAGATTGCTCTCTGTGTCCTGGGCTGCCAGCAGCTTCTCCTAAAGCCCAATATGTCCCAGGACTGGGGGAATGCAAGGAAACAGCAAGGAGCTGTTACCTAAGACTTCCGGCTTCTGGTGGTTGGGTGAGACAGGCCACCAGGTAGAAAAAGCCTTGAGTGTTCCTGGCAGGACCTCTGGCAGCTCATGTAGTAACTGCCCCTCCAAACCACCAACCAATGCAAAGGAGCCCAGCAGCATGAACTCACTTCCACTTTAAGCTCTGGGATTCAGGGAGGTCACCTGGCTCTACTCACCTGAAGTCATTAGGGGTATGGCCTCAAGGGCAGCCAGGCGGCTCCTCTAAAGTTGGTGATCACGCTCCTGCTAGACCTATGCATCCCCAGGCATAGATGGATGAGAAGAGCTGGAGACCCTCCTGTTTGGGAGGCTAAGAAAGCAGCCTTCCTGCTGAGTGCACAGCACCCGAGTGTTCTCTCGCCACCTCACACACACGGTCCTACCCACCCAGCCCTCCTGGGATCTTCAGCAAAGTAATAAACCCAAGGCTAATGGCCAGCCCTAACAGCACAAGAGGCTTGGGTACCAACCCAGAGTTCCTGGAGCAGCAAGAATCTGGCCATACTCCTTCAACACGGTGCACATCCAACCCTACAGCTCAGGGTCCCTTCTGGCCCCTGCCTCTACAGGGACCCTCCCAAAGGAAAGCAGTGCCCTTTACGTGCTTAGAGATGGTGTCAGCGGAGTGTAGTGTGTTATTCGTCAGTGAAAGCAAACCCCGCCTGCACATTGCCTTCAGCTGCCCACAGTCTCCCTCTGGCATGGCCACAGTCTCTCCTGCCTTTATTGGGCACTGCTATGTGTGAAAGGCTCGATGAAAATAGGAACTCATTGGATTTGCTGATAATTCTCCACTACCTGAGATGGTAAATTAGGACCTATTTGCTTATGGCAGAGAGATGGGTGATCCACACAGGAACTGTGTTTTCCGCAGAGCCCCACCGCCTGTGGGCACATCAGTGTATGCATGATAACATATGCCTACACAGTCTGGCAGCAACACTGACCCGCGAGGCTGAATTGAACCATATGTAGTGAAGCGTGGTTGCAATATGTTTTAGAGGAGAGTTAAGGCAAGCTGCCCTCATCTTTTCTCATTTTAGAGGAGTAAGCAAGTCAGTGGTATAAACACCAAAGACTTCACACACTGCCAGACTTCCATAAATATATACATATTTTATTGAAATAAAAATACAATTAGCCATTTACATGTGCAATGCAGTGTCATCTAGTGCATTCGCAATGTTATAAAGCTAATTTCAAAAGATTTTTCTGATTTCAAAAGATTTTTGTCACCCCTGAAGAATACCCTTCACCCATTAAGCAATCACTCCCCATTCTTTCTTCCCCCTCAGTCCCTGGCAACCAAAAATCTGGTTTCTATCTCTATGGATTTGCCTATTCTGAATTTTTCATATAAAAAAAAATCATACAATGTGTGATTCTTTGCCCTCTTTCACTTAGTATAATGTCTTCAAGTTTCATCCAAAGTTATAGCATCTATCGGGACTCCATTGCTTTTTATGTCTGAATAATAATCCCTTGTATGTATACACTACAATTTGTTTATCCGTTCATCCACTGATAAACATTTGGGTTGTAACCACCTTTTGGCTATTGTGGATAGTGTTGCTATGAATGTTTGTGAACAATTATTTGTTTGAGTACCTGTTTTCAGTTCTTTGGGGAATATACCTAGCAGTGGATAGCTGGGTCATATTGTTAGGGGAAGCACACTGACTGAGATCGTCCGCCCTGGCCAGGCACCATAGTAACCATTTGCATGAGTTGTTTTACAACAGAAGGTCCTGGTTAGGAACATGGAACTAATAAGCCTCTACCAACCAGAAGAGTTCGGGAAAGGTCAAAAGGAGACACCACCTGTCCAACCACCTCCCAGAATCCTTCTCTCTGGCGTCCATCTTGGCTGAACAACACGTGCACCACCAGGAAGGACTCTGAGTCAGAATGATTGGCTGAGGACAACCCGGAAACTAACCCCATCACCATAAAACCCGAGACTGTGAGCCACGTGGCAGAGCAGCTCTCCTGGGTTCCCTTACCCTCCTGCTCTCCACCCGGGTGCCCCTTTCCAATAAAGTCTCTTCCTTTGTCACTGCATGTGTCTCCTTGGACAATTCATTTCCGAGTGTTAGACAAGAGCCCAGTTTCGGGCCCTGGAAGGGGTCTGCCTTCCTGCAACAATATGGTAAACATAATTCTATGTCTAAGTTTTTGAGGAAGTATATTTTTTATTTGATCCTCCCCTGTGAGGTAGACAGAGCAGATAGATATTAGAGAGAATGCATATTAAGCATTTAGGTCATTACCTAGCACATACTAAGTGTTCAATAAATTTAAAATACTATTATTATCAGGTGCAGAAACTGAGGCTCAGAGAGTTCAGATGACTTGCTCAAGCTCCCTATAAATCACAGGATCTTAACTAAACCCAGGGCTTCCAATTTTAGACCACAGAGCCAGTCTTTTTCATACAGATTTCATGAACGCAGGCCATGGCTTTTCCCTAGAGGGAAAAAAAAAATTCTAATAGTGTGAATTTCCGCTTGGGCTCAGGGACCTGTCCTGCCCTGGACCAAGGAAAGACACAGAAGCCTTGAGCAGAGAGGCCGCCCATCCTGCGCTCCCAGCCCTTCATGCTGTCCTGCCTTCGCCACCTCAGCTCCGCAGCAGCCGCCTGACAGCAGGGAGCGGGTGGCACC
>NW_011494910.1:949116-977234 GCF_000754665.1 Bison bison bison
TGGGGTGGGGAGGGGGTGACTCAGAGGCTCACACCACGCAGAGAATCCCTCTGCTTGTCCCTTCTCATTTGGGAACCTGCTTGAGCATTTCATGTCTGCATTAGCGTTAACTTCCCAGCGGGACTTGACCGGTCTCTCACTTCAGAAGACTGGATCTGCAGCCCAGAAACGTTAAGTGAATTTCCAGACGTCAGGCAAGGGAAGGACAGCACAAATTCTTGGCTGGGGCTTTCTGATCAGCCCCCATTCTCTTACTCACCCCATATCCTGCCCTGCCCAATGATACCAAGAACCAGAGCACAGACTTCTGGGGAGGTGTCATGAACTCAGGCAGGGAAGATTCAAGAATTCATGTGGTTCACCCCTGACTCTGAGTAAGATTAGGTTGAAATCCAGTGGATATAGCTAACCTCTGCAAGAATAGCAGAGGCATCTCTGATGGGATGGGGAGAGAGCAGTACCAGCCAGAGGGTTCTGGGGGACTTTGTAATTTTTGTTTTGTTTCTTTTTTAAAAAATTTATTTAATTGGAGGCTAATTACGTTTTGTTTCTTTAACTTGTCTATGATCACAGCTCTTAAGCCTGTCCTCTGCCTTCCCTCCTTCCTCTCTCTGTTAAGTCTGCGGTTTGACTGCTTCAAAAAAGTGGCAACCACTCCCAGATTTTGTGGTTCTGAAATGTCAAGGCCAGTTGGGAGTTTTGTTTTTGCTTTTCTCCTAAAGACTAGGATGGGGAGGAGCCTTAGAGTATCCTAGTGCCAAGAAACTCCTGGGCCTTGGGGGAGAAGTTGAGAGGGCTTACAAAGGCTTCTGTCTTTTCCTGTGCTTTCTGTTGATTCTTAATGATGGAAAAGTCAGAATGGAACAGAGCACTGGCCTGGAGAGGGGCAGTGACTACCTTGGGTGGAAGGAAGGAGGAGTGACTGGCAGAGGATGTCTGGGACCTGGCAATTCCTTGACCACTTAGTGGTTATGTGGGTATTGCTGACCTTGAGCTATACATTTGTGTTTTGTGCATCTTTATGTGTGTTGTTAAATTTCACAACAAATAAAGAATTCTGGCTTAAGGATCAGAATATAGAGGTTCATGCTTGGCTTTTCCACTTATTTGTCATGAGGTCATAATATAATCATTTTAATTTCTCTAGTCTTCAGTTTCCACATCTATAAAATGGATTCACCAAACCTTGAGAAATGTAGTATTTCCTGCCATAAACAAGGATATCATAGTCATCAGCAGTTCTAGCCATACAAATGTGCATTTCTGACCCCCAAGGATACCCAGGAAGATCAATGTCTGTTATCCGGAAGCCATGAGGCTGCCACCACTCCCTACAGTGAGCAAGGAACTAAGGATGTGAAAAATAATGGCAGGATGCTGGCCCCAGACAGCTGAGATGTATATGAAAGGAATGATTTCAGTGAGCTAGACTCTTGCATCATCCCAGGATAGAAAGAGCAAAATTACTTAACTTGAGCTATCTGGTTTTCCATAGTTAACAATAATCTTCTGACGATCAGACTACCTGGGCTGTGTTGCAAACTTCTACATAACCCTGACTCTTCCCTGCTCCCCCACTGCCTCAGAGCGGGTCTCTCAGGGTTACTTGAAAGGCTGTCTCCTGGGCTTGAGGTTCTAAAATTTCCCACCGAATAAAATATAACTCTCAACTGTTAGGTTCGACTATATCTTAAGTCAACAACCTTAAATCTCTCAGGGTGACTGTGAGAGTTAAGTGAAAAGTTGTATATTGTTGATGCCCAGTAAACTATAAATCAAGATTTCCATGTAAAATATTGTTTTGTTTTATGGAAAGTCAGATAAGGGTGGAGATCAGCAGGAGAGCAGAGACTGCTGACGGGAACTGGGCCAGCCAAGGGAAGATCAGCAGCCATGCTTCGGGCTTGAGGGAAGGATGCAGGTATTAGTTTCCTAAAGTTGCCAGAACAAATTGCCACAATCTAGGTGGCTTAAAACAGTAGAAAATTATTCTTCCACAGTTTTCTGGTCTAGAAGTCTGAGACCAAGGTACTGGCAGGGCCGCAGCCCCTGTGAAGGCCCCAGGGAAGAGTCTCCTCGCCTCATCCTACCTTCCCCTGGCTCCCAGTCGTTCTTGGCATTTCTTAGCTCACAGCTACATCATTCCCATCTCTGCCTTCATTTTTACACTATCTTTTTCTTCATGTGCCACTGAATCCAAGTTTCAGTCTCCTTTCTCTTATAAAGATATAAATCATTGGATTTAGGGCCAACTCTAGTCCAATATGACTTCATCTTAACTTGATTACATCTGCAAAGACCCTATTTCCAAATAAAGTTGTATTCTCAGCTTCCTTGAGGCTTAGTGGTAAAGAACCCACCTGCCAATGCAGGAGCTGTGGGAGACGTGGTTTCCATCCCTTGGTGGGGAAGACCCCTGGAGGAGGAAATGGCAACCCCCTCCAGGATTCTTGTCCAGTATTCCTTGGACAGAGGAGCCTGGCGGGCTACAGTAATGGGATCGTGAAGAGTCAGTCAGACACAACTGAGTGACTGAGCATGCATGCACTCACGTACCAGGGATTAGGACTACAACATATCCCTTTGAGGGTATGTTCAACTCATTGCAGTGGGATTCTGGATGGAGAGATGGAGAAACCGGACTCAGGCCCCACTTCTACCACTTTGTGGCTTGGGTATTGGCTTCTTCAGCCCAAAGAAGAAAGTGAGTAAGAAATTAGAATTTGTTAATTGCCTGTAACATGATATAAGGGCACTGTGAGATTGACAATGTCGTCCCTATTTTGCTGATAAAAAGATTGAGGCTGGGAAAGGGCATGGAAGTTACCTGATGCCACTGATAGTAAGAAGAGATTTCTGGAGTGGAGAGGAAGGGCATTTGACCCCTTCTGGGGCTCAGATTCAACAAGTCAAAGCTGTATGATTTTACAGAATACCAGAGGATTTGTTCCTAGTCCCTGAGTGAATCAATGGATGGGAAGTTAAAAAATAAACTGTAGTTGACCTCAAAACCAAGGACTTACACTGCACTGTGGAAATGATTGAGTGTGGACCCCTGAGAGAGGATGCATGGCTGTGTAATTCCCTCCACTCAGCGGCCAGCTCCTCGCAGACCGTGTCGGTCCTGTGATGCAGGCCGTGGAGGACAAGACGGATTTAAACCTCTACTCCGTCCGCAGTCTGAAGGGTCCACAGCTTCTACCCCAGTGCCCTGACCCCTGACTGCACTACAGCACAGGTTCCAACCTTGGTTCTAATGCTGCTGTTGGATTGTCTGTGGGCGGTTGGCCTGTCCACGTGTCCCCCTCAGGTTGAGATACCCCCAGAGACCATCTGTTAAGCACGCAGCACAGCCAGAATTCAGGCACCTTTCAAATGTAAGCACTGTGCTGGGAATATTCCTATAAATTCTATATAGTTAACGTTTGGTTTTCCCGCTCCAAGGAATTGCCCCAATTTTCCAGTAGACACGCTCTCTTCCTAACCCACTGGCTAGCTCCTTCCCAGGGACCCAGCTCCCCCACAGGAAAGGATTCATCTTCTTTTGCTCTGACCCTTTTCTGGGGCCACAAGTGCAGTTGCCAACACTTCTGGTCACAGCTCCAGGTGCAGGGAAAAGGAAAAAAGTGATGGTGTTTGCTCATTTAACAACTCTGAATAGAGCCTTTCAGAAGGGCCTTTGGCTGGCTAGTGGTCTAACAGCCCGTAGAAACTAATGCCAGGTACAGCAATAGCCTGGAGAAGTTGTCTCTTCCAGCCTCTCCCCTGCAACATGCCGGTCCCCTAGAAAAGACGAAAGATGCTCCAGGTTTTTTCTCCCTATCTACTGGGCTGCACTGGATGTGCCCAAAGGAATAACAGCTAGAATCAGAATTCTGGACGTCCCCTTGGATCAATGGTGCTCAAACTTGAATCTATATCAGAACCACTTAATGCAGTGGTTCTTAGACTTTTGTATTCACCAGAATCACCTGAAGGGCTGTTAAACACAGATTGCTGGGCCCCATCTCCAGCGTCTGTGGTAGAGAGGGAGAATTTGTAGTTATCAGAAGTTCTCATGTATTCATAATGCCAGTGGTCTGTGGGCTACCCTTTAAAATACTGGTATAGGACCAGAATCTCAGGCCCTAATCCAGGAGATTCTTAGTGTGAATAAGGTAGAGCTCAGGCATCCGTATTTTTAACAAACTTGCAAGTGATTCTGAAGCACAAGGTTTAGGAAACCAATGCCTTACATCTACACTGTAAGTCAGAGCTTAAGATTCCCAAAGACACATTCAGGGAATACTGAGGAAGTGGATTTTGAGTCCAGTTGGGCATTATATGTATGTAATATACATAGACATCTTGGTATGTACTTGACAGCAAACAGCATAAAAGAGGTGTGAGATGAGAGTTTATTGCTGAATGAAAGGTAGGACTTCCCCTGAGGTAAGTGGAGATCATGCACTTTGCTTTTTTAATGAGGAAAACATTGGGTAAAGCTAGTGGTCCCTGTGACATTCTGGAACTTCGCTCAGTCTCATTAGAGCATATTTCCCACTTTGGATTAGGAACCAGAGAAGCTTCTTGTATCTTCTTTCTTTCCCAAATTCTCCTCTTCCTAGACTCGGTAGAATAGTGTCAGTATGTCTCTGAGATTAGGAGGGAATGGGGATTCCCATGCCACATCTGATGAATGGGTAGTGCCCATCTTGCGGTCTGAGTCAAGGGGGGATTTAAGTCTGACCTCAGCAGAAAAAGTAGGAAAGAGTGATGTGATTGATTAACAGTGGCTACAACGGGTGCTTAGAGAAGATTTGCTGTGCCTGGAGAAGAACAGGAGGATTGGGTAGCTGGCAGCCCCCAGAGGAAGGGGTTTACCTGACTGAGCTTTTACTAAAAGACTGGCGGAGAGGCCAACATCTTCAGGGTGTGAGCAACTGGGCCTCAAAAATGAGGGAGAAAGCTTGTTGTCAGAACTAAGGTCTGAAGTTAGACATGGATGAACCAGCAGGGGCTTGATGCGGAAATCCCAGGGCTTCGACACCTTTAGGCCTTCTTGCCCAGGTCCAGGCCTGGAACCCCAGACGGTGCTGGGCCCCTGCAGTGGGGACCAGGTGAGGCTGTCTGCTAGGGCAGCCTGGACTGACTCACTCTGGAAAGAAGACAGATTTGGGGCTCCTAAATACTGTTGGCAGTGCTGACCTCTCTGCCCTAACTTCATCCATCCAGGTTCTGCTGAGGCCAGGCTTTGCTGGCCAGGCCTGGACAATTCATCTGGGAAACGTCTACGATCAGAAGAAAGAGAAAGTAGTCCATATCTGGGAGATGCATTAACTCTCCACCCTAGGTTCTGACCCTGGGTTTTCCACTAGCGAAATTCACAGGAGGCCGCTGCCTCCTTCCTGACCTCTGTGGCGCTGGCTGGGCCTCCTGGTCTTGTTTCCTCTCACCCTTTAGAGGATGGCCACGCATCCATTAGGGCAAAGCTTAACACTCAAGATCCCCCCCGGGCGCTGCTCCAGCCTCCCGTACTTGTGCAGCCCCAGTTTCTGCTGAGAGTCTGTGCACATTCCTATCTGAGGACAGAAGGGGTCGTGATGGGCTCACAATTAAGTCCTGGAACCCAGCGTGGAGTCAGTTAGTATGCAAGGCCCAAACTAATGTTGTGTGGGGCCTACAGGAGCCAGTGTGGCCTGAGGGTTCCCGGACTCTGAGTCCGGGCTGGCTGAGGAGAGGGGGCAGTAAGAAGCTAGCTCCTTCCACCCAGCTGCATGAGCCAGACTGTGCAGAGCCGCTTCTGAAACCGGCACCCAGACCGGCCGTACCAGGGGCATGGCCTCTGCCCAGGCTGCCCCTGAGGCACCCCCCTCTCTTCCCGGGGCGTCAGCTCCCCTCTCCTCCACAGGGGGCCACCTGCCGCCCTCCCGGCACCTCTGGGAGGGGGCTGTCCCTGCTCCCCTTCTTGGGCTCTCTCCCACCTGCAAACCACAAGCACACAGGTCTTTCTATTCGAGATGTCTCTTCTTCGTGGAAACAAGAGGTAACAGAACTGCAGAAAACACCTCCAGAGGTTTTATAAATCTTTTTTCTACCAGGAAAGAATTTCTCGCGGGCAGTGGCTGACTCCCAGTGACGCAGCCGGCCAGCAGCTCCTCTCACCGGGGTCACACATTCCCTGCAACCAGGGATGATGCAAAGTCCTCCTAGATACCCGGGATTTAGTGGTGTCTGCACATCGTAGGTCCCTCATTCATTTCTGCTTAACATTATTGTGTCCGTAAGTGCCAAGGATGGGGACTACAGTGATAAAGAGGACTGTGGAGTCCCTGCTTTTAAGGAATACGTAGCTAGAGAAAGAGGTAATTGTTTATCATCACAAAAATGGCTGTCATCATAGCCTGGTCAGGGTGGAGGGTTCCTGAAGGCTTTTCCAGAGAGCCTTGAAGGATCAGGAGGATCTTGTCAAATGCTGATACAGAGAAAGACATGCAGACAAAGACTTGGCCCCTCCTCAGACACACGGACGGCAGCAGGAAGCCACTAGCTCAGGCTGGACGGGGAGGCCTTTCTTTCTCCTCACCCTGCTCGAACCCCTCATTGTCCTCCTCTTGTTAACGTAGCGGGGTTGCCGACAGGTGGGGAGGGGGCTCAGTGGGCTCTCCACTTTCCTCTCAGTTAGTCTCTAGACTCCTTCTCCCCTTTCAACCCCACACCTACTAAAAAAAGGAGAGAGGGCCAGTTAGGATGGGGCGACTGTATGGCATGAATGCTCAGAGGAGAATTTTGGAGTGTGGCTTCCTGAGACCAAATTTAGGCTTCGCTACTTACTGGCTATGTAACCTTAGGAAAACCCTCTCAACGCATCAGTTTCCTAATCTATAAAATGGAGATAATAGGAGTGCTAACTTTCAGAGGGTTTCTGTGGGAAGGAAATAACATATAAAGCACTTAGAAATAGCAGCTGGCATGTGAAGAGCAGTTGTAAATGCTAGCAATCATTACTACTCCCACTTCTAATACTATTACTACAGGATTCTAAGTTATGTATCTCAGAGGCTCTTTGGAGTATCTCTCATTCTGGATTCCATAGAACTAATACCCCTAAACCAGTAACCCCCAAACTTTTGTGTGTATCTGGATTACCCAAAGAGCTATTGTTGCCACCACAGAGATTCTGTTTCAGGATATTCTAACTGGCCCAGGAATTGTAATTTTATCAGTCCCTCTGGGTGCTTCCGGTAAATAGCAAGGACTCTGAACTTTGCGAGGCTGATTGTTTCCTCTTTCAGGTGTAGGCACTGGGCATTCCTGTCCTATAGCTCCTGCCCCTCAAGCCTGGATTAACTGGATACTTTGTTATCTTAGTCTTCCCTGGTGGCATCTGCCTGGAATGCAGGAGACCTGGGTTTGATCCCTGGGTTGGGAAGATCCCCTGGAGAAGGAAATGGCACCCCACTCCAGTACTCTTGCCTGGAGAATCCCATGGATGGAGGAGCCTGGTAGGCTACAGTCCATGGGGTCTCAAAGAGTCGGACATGACTGAGCGAGTTCACTACTACTTGTTATCTTACAGCAACATACCTGGGGAGGGGATTTGAATGTATTTGCATCTTGTTAGCAATCAGGAAGGGATGTGGACCATCTGAACAAAGGATTTATTTGTTACAGCACTTAGGAGTCAGAGTAGGACTTCAGGGACCCAAGCCTGAGAGACTCTGATTAAACGTGGAGGAGGGACAGTGGGCAGGTCTAGGTTACAGAAGGATAGCCTTCTTGTCCAGGGGTCCAGGAGAAAAGGAAGAAGAGGACCAGGAATGTGAGGGTGGGGCAGAGCCGCGGCTGCTGCTGCAAGTCACTTCAGTCATGTCCGACTCTGTGAGACCCCACAGACGGCAGACCAAAAGGCTATCCCGTCCCTGCCCTAAGCCAGGGAGGCTGGGATGCAGATCCTGGGAGGAATGAGCTGTCCTCCCACTGACTTCTTGGGTCTCCTGGCGAGGTACCTGCATTTTCCTCTTTGCAACTTCAATATTTTGACCCATTTTTGCTCCTG
The DNA here is from genome assembly GCF_000754665.1 of Bison bison bison. Classification (NCBI taxonomy): domain Eukaryota; kingdom Metazoa; phylum Chordata; class Mammalia; order Artiodactyla; family Bovidae; genus Bison; species Bison bison. Next base: position 957,155 of record NW_011494910.1, read on the forward strand.
TGATTCCTTCCATTGTTCTGTTGAGAGGAAGATCTTGCCTCTTAGAGGAGGAGGGCCAGAGAAGGCCTTCAAGAATTGCCAGCCCCTAGAAAAAAAAAAAAAAAAAAACAGCATACACTGATGCAAGGAGACACAGCTGCCTTTCACATTTGCACCAACAAAAGTTACGCAAATAAATCACCCTTCAAGGCTGGTTCTCAGGGAAGGAAAAGGAAGGGATTTGGGATCTAAGACCAAGAGTCTTAGCTGAGTTTGGTACATTTCAATGGGGAGAAAACTTTTGGTTAAAATCTGTCTTAGTGCTGATCCAAAGGGAAATTGAGCCAAGTGAACTACAAAGTAATTTCTGACCTTGGGAAAATGGAAGGGAAAATATGGCTCCCCTCTGCCCCCAAGCCTAGCGGGAACACTGAGTTGATTGTTGCTCTGCCTGCAGGTTCTGTTCACTCCGATATTTTAAGGGTATAGTCTTTACCAAGCTGTGGCTTCAGAGGGAGCATGAAAGGTCTAGAAGGGATCAGAGGGCCTTCACCATGAGTTCCGTGACTGCTTCCCTTCTGCTTAGTTTCAGCTCCCAGCCTATGCCTGAATAGGCTGTCTGGCAATGGCACCCCACTCCAGTACTTTTGCCTGGAAAATCCCATGGACAGAGGAGCCTGGTGGGCTGCAGTTCATGGGGTCACTAGAGTCGGACACGACTGAGTGACTTCACTTTCACTTTTCACTTTCATGCACTGGAGAGGGAAATGGCAACCCACTCCAGTATTGCTGCCTGGAGAGTCCCAGGGACAGGAAGCCTGGTGGGCTGCCGTCTGCGGGGTCGCACAGAGTCGGACATGACTGAAGTGACTTAGCAGTAGCAGGAGATAGGTACACTTACTTCTTTACTTCCATGAAGGACAACTGCTAAGGGTTTAGGCCCTGGAACGCCCTCAAATATGTATGCCTGTCATTTCTGGTAATGTCTAGTTCATATTTTCATTCTATTTCAAAAACTTTTAATCATTTCATATATCATGACTTCATATTCTGTATCTGATAATTTCAATACCTGAAGCCTTTGTTGGGAAGCAGAGGACTGCATATGTTGTAGTTGTTTATTTCTTGTGTGTTTGCTGATCTTTGATTTGTCGTTGTTCATTCTTGTTCAGTCACTAAGGTGTGTCTCACTCTTTGCAACCCTATGGACTGCAGCACACCAGGCTCCCTTGCCCTCCACTATCCCCTGGATTTTGCTTAAATTCATGTCCATCGAGTCAGTGATACTATCCAACACCTCATCCTCTGCCTCCCTCTTCTCCTTTCGCCTTCAGTCTTTCCCAGCATCAGGCTCTTTTCCAATGAGTCGTCTCTTCACATAGGTGCCCCAAATTTTGGAGCTTCAGTTTCAGTGTCAGTCTCTCTAATGAATATTTAGGATCAAGTTCCTTTAGGGTTGACTGGTTTGATATCCTTGCAGTCCAAGGAACTCTCAAGAGTCTTCTCCAGCACCACGTTTGAAAACATCAGTTCTTTGGTGCTCAGCATTCTTTACGTCCACCTGTCACACCCGTACGTGATTACTGGAAAAAACATAGATTTGACTATGTAGACCCTTTTTGACAAAATGATGTCTCGGCCTTTAAATATGGTGTCTAGGTTTGTCAGCTTTCCTTCCAAGGAACAAGCGTCTTTTAATTTCATGGCTACAGTCAGTGCATGCAGTGATTTTGGAGCCCAAGAAAAAAATCTGTCACTGTTTCCAATTTTTCTCTTCTATTTGCCATGAAGTGATGGGTCCAGATACCATAATCTTAGTTTTTTGCATGTTGAGTTTCAAGCCAGCTTTTTCACTCTCCTCTTTCACCTTCATCAAGGTGAAAGCTCCTCTTCGCTTTCTGCCATTAGAGTAATATCATCTGCATATCTGAGTTTGTTGATATTTCTCCCAGCAATCTTGATTCCAGCCTGTAATTTATCTAGCCTAGCATTTCTCATGATGTACTCTGCATATACGTTAGATAAGTAGGGTGACAATATATAGCCTTGATGAACTACTTTCCCAATTTCGAACCAGTCCATTGTTCTATGTCTGGTTTTGTTAATTCTTGACCCACATACAGGTTTCTTAGGGGATGGGTAGGATGGTCTGGTACTCCCATCTCTTTAAGAATTTTCCACAGTTTGGTGTGATCCACACAGTTGAAGGCTTTAGCATCAGCAGTGAAGCTGATGTTTTTCTGATATTTCCTTGCTTTCTCCATGATCCAATGAATGTTGGCAGTTTGATCTCTGGTTCCTCAGCCTCTTCAAAACCCAGTTTGTACATCTGGAAATTCTCAGTTCTTGTACAGCTGAAGCCTAGCTTGAAAGATTTTGAGTATAACCTTGCTAGCATGTGAAATGAGCACAACTGTGTGATAATTTGAACATTCTTTGACATTGCCCTTCTTTGGGATTGGAATGAAAACTGACTTTTTTCCAGTCTTGTGGCCACTGCTGAGTTTTCCAAATTTGCTGACATATTGGGTACAGCACTTTAACAGCATCATCTTTAGGATTTTCAATAGCTCAGGTAGAATTCCATCACCTCCACTAGCTTTGTTCATAACTAGTGCTTCCTAAGACCCACTTAACTTCACACTCCAGGATGTTTAGGTGAGTGACCACACCATTGTGGTTATCCAGGTCATTAAGACCTTTTTTGTATAGTTCTTTTGTATTCTTGCCATCTCTTCTTAATCTCTTCTGCTTCTGTTATGTCCTTGTCTTCCTTCTGTCCTTTATCATGTCCATCCTTGCATGAAATGTTCCCTCGATATCTCCAATATTCTTGAAGAGATCTCTAGATCTTTGGTAGTAAGGTCATATTTGATTTTTATTTTTGTTTATTTTTATTTTATTTTATTTTTATTTTTTTATTTGATTTTTATTTCTGAAAAACCTGCAGAACTAAAATGATTCTTTCCTCAATTAGAATTTGCATTTGGGCTTTTACTAGAAGTTCTCCTGACCATGGAAAGCTTTATACCCTAGTGGATCCTTGGCTTAACCTCAGTCTTGGGTTCAGCTCCCACACTCTACTGAAGGCTAAAGACTTAGTCTCCTAAAGGCAGCCATCATACCAGCATTTGTCCTCTGGACAACCTTTTACTTGTGCTTACCATTCACAGTATTGGATTTCATTCATGATTTTTAAGGCCTACTTTGGTCCTTGTAGAGTTATTCATAATGAATCTGCAATAAAATAACAACTGTGTTTGTATAGGATCTAGTTGTCTTGTGGCAGAAACCTTCAGAATTTTTAGTCCATCAAACTGCTGCTTTATGAAGTCAAGATTTAAATTTGTGTCCTGCCTCTGGCATGTTCTAGCTGCATGATCTTGGATAGGAGACTTAACCTTTTGAGTCCCAATTTGACTTTCTGTGAAAAGGCACGTAAGAATACCCCTCAGTGGTTCCCATCCATTTCCCACTGCTGCGCTCTACAAATTGTAATGGATGACATTCTCATGAATGACAATCCAAATTTTTATAATACCTAAAACAAGTTTTCAGAGAAGTAAAGCCTTACAATAAACTGTATTTGTCACAACTATTAATGTGTATGAGATATAGTTACTATAAGCACAGATAAGATAAAACTCATGTTACATGAAATTTGCCTACTTCTACTAATGTTTCCCCCACCCAAAATGGCATTTTGGAATAGACATCAATAAAAGACTTATTATAGGAAAATTTTGATTCTGTGTTTTAATTCTACCATAATATTAAAAATGTAAATAATTTGAAAACTTTGGTATTCTAAGAGGTCTTTCAATAGCAAAGAATTCACTCAAGTCACTTTAGGGCAAAGACAAGCTGGTGGTTATTCTGAAACCAGAAGGCTATTGGGATTCAGTCACTTCTCTCTCTCTCCCCGTACATGTCTTTTTTCCTTATGACTCCATTCACTCCAAGTTTTTCCCTCCTTACAGCCTCATCTTGCACACAGTCTTCATGGCCTGTCCCTTCTTTCCCTCCTTCCACCTCAACTACCACTGCTACCTACCTTCTCCTTCCAAGAGTTTCAACCTTGGTTTCTGAAAGCAACCATCTGAGTGTCCTGGTTAACCTAGCCAGGGCTGGTCAGTCTACGAATGGCTGCCATTGGGTCACCTTTGCCCGGCCAGCTGTATCTAAGATGGAATCACAAAGTTACAGGGGCTGTAGGCAGGCAATTTGCCTTAGAAGTCTGTGAGCATGATAAGTGGATTGCTCTTCCTCCTGTTCATGACTCCAATCGTCTTGCTATTCCTGTCTGTGATGCCAATTATCTTGATGTTTACACTGTTCACACGGGTCGCTGAACCAGGGTAGGCAAGACCCGAGCTAAGAGGCTGGGTGGAGACCCCAGCAGCCACAGGAACTGCAGACACATTTATTCCGTCCTGGCTGTCACGGCAGCCATAACACAGCCTCTCTCCTGGCTGACGCAGCAACCTTGGCAGCAGATACGCTATATTCGCTCCTCTCATGGCTGACCCAGCAGACACAGCCATGAAGCAGCAGAAATCAGGGCTTACATGGTGAAGCTCATACATGCACACCACACAAAGCAGCCCGCAACCAAGCAAGTATCTCGTGATGGGCATACACAGTGCGACAAATGATCTCAGCTGTTACAGAGTCATTATTTACAAATCTGGGGCGAAAGAGCCTGAACATGCCATCTTGCCTATGTGCTCCTTCCCTACAGTAAGCTTTCACTGAAGAAACACTTTACAACTCTAGGGAAACCAACAAGACAAAGAGTCTGTTACAGCTGTGTTTCAGGACAAGGTGATTGTAACAGGCAAGGAGCCCAGCAGCTATTACACCCCCAGGCTCAATATGTGAGTTTCCTTCCTGCCAGAAACTTTCAATCCCCAAACATGGAGGGCAGGTGCTCTAGCTATTACACCCCCAGGCTCAATATGTGAGTTTCCTTCCTGCCAGAAACTTTCAATCCCCAAACATGGAGGGCAGGTGCTCTAGCTATTACACCCCCAGGCTCAATATGTGAGTTTCCTTCCTGCCAGAAACTTTCAATCCCCAAACATGGAGGGCAGGTGCTCTAGCTATTACACCCCCAGGCTCAATATGTGAGTTTCCTTCCTGCCAGAAACTTTCAATCCCCAAACATGGAGGGCAGGTGCTCTAGCTATTACACCCCCAGGCTCAATATGTGAGTTTCCTTCCTGCCAGAAACTTTCAATCCCCAAACATGGAGGGCAGGTGCTCTTCCAGTTTTGGATTTTCATGGAATGAGTGCATGCATATGAAAGTATTCCTGGTAGTTGGGCCTTTGATGTTCACCCCTTTTCGTGCCAGTCCTCTATGTGTCAGCAATGGAAGAGGCATCAGCTCCTCTGAAGTGACACAGAGGCCTAGGACAGAGTTGGCAGGACTAAGACAGTCTAAGGGCTAACAGTGTGGACTCTGGATCCAGACCTGGTGTGAATCCTGAATCCATCGTTTACTATGTGACCTTGGCCAAGTGTCTACTTGTTTGTGTCTCATTTTCCTCCTGCGTTGAATAAAGGTAATAATTATCTTTAGACAGTTGTGGCAGAGATTAAATGAGTTGACCCACACAAAGTCTTCATGGCACCATAACAAATGCTCAATAAGCATAAGTTATTATACTCTTAAAACTTCCAGAGATTATCCTGCTGATCATATGACCCTATTAATTCACGTCAGAGAGCTATGGGTTGCCTCCTCTTAGAATCATCTGGAAGAGAATTTACAAACACTTCAGAAAGTTCTTATTACATCCCACGGTCCATTAGGAAGTAGAGACATTTCCCCTGGTTTTGACCTCATTCTGCTACAACACAACCTCACGCCTTCCTTGTGTCTCCTTGTCCTCAAAATGAGACACAAAGAAGTAAATAAGAAGAGAAGGGCAATGGCCCCTGGCCGCTGGCCCCTGGCCCATGTGTTCAAGGGATCCACAGCTAGAGACCAGCTCTTGCGGGAAGAAGGTCATGATGTTTTAGAAGCAGACGGTAGTAGTTGGAGACAAGGGAAGGGAAAGTTGCTATGTCCAAACTTGCCCCTTCAGGGGCCGTGGCGTCTCATCTTTCCTCTTACAAAGTTCCTTCTTTGTACTTTTGAACTTTTAGCTTAACTGAATATTGAAGTCCTGTCCCTGGATGAAATTGACAACCTTTATAATGACAGAAAAATGTAAATATCTGGTATTTTTTCCATTGCACATAGAGAGAACTTAAGGAGTCTTGAAATATATTTGGGTTTTTTTTTTTTAATCCTTTCTTCAAAATGTTTCATTTCTCTATTTTTAGAAGATAATGACATTCTCCAAGCATTTCAACCAGGTTTGAGAAAGTCTCACTCCTGCTCACACAAATCACATCTGCATCTGCAAAAACACAGAGAAACACAGAGAAACACACACACATGTGATTCTGCACATGTTCAAATACACAGGCATCTACAAAATGGCACTCATGTATGCCTGTCTACACACACATATGTATCAGTTCAGTTCAGTTCAGTCGCTCAGTTGTGTCCAACTCTTTGTGACTCCATGGACTGCAGCACACCAGGATTTCCTGTCCATCACCAACTCCCAGATCTTGCTCATACTCATGGCCATCGAGTCAGTGATGCCGTCCAACCAACTCATCCTCTGTTGTCCCCTTCTTCTCCTGCCTTCAATCTTTCTCAGCATCAGGATCTTTTCCAATAAGTCAACTCTTCACATCAGGTGCCCAAAGTTTAGAGTTTCAGCATAAATCCTTCCAATTAATATTCAGAGCTAATTTCCATTCAGATTGACTGGTTTGATCTCCTTGCAGTCCCAGGAACTCTCAAGAGTCTTCTCCAACATGACAGTTTAGAAGCATCGATTATTCAGCACTCAGCTTTCTTTATAGTCCAACTCTCACATCCATACATGACTACTGGAAAAACTGTAGCTTTGATTAGACCAATCTTTGTGGCAAAGGAATGTCTCAGCTTTTTAATATTCTGTCTAGTTTGATCATAGCTTTTCTTCCAAGGAGCAAGCATCTTTTAATTTCATGGCTTCAGTCACCATCTGCAGGGATTTTGGAGCCCAAGAAAATAAAAGTCTGTCACTGTTTCCTTTCTTTCCTCGTCTATTTGCCATAGATGTGATGGGACTGCATCCATAATGGGACTGGATGCCATAATCTTAGTTTTTTGGATGTTGAGTTTTAAACCAGCTTTTTCACTCTCCTCTCACTTTCGTTAAGAGGCTCTTTAGTACTTCTTCACTTTCTGCCATAAGGATGGTGTCATCTGCATATCTGAGGTTATTGATATTTCTCCCGGCAATCTTGATTCCAGCTGTGCTTCCTCTAGCCTGGCATTTCTCATGATGTACTCTGCATATGAGTTAAATAAGCAGGTTGACAATATACAGCCTTGATGTACTCCTTTCCCAATTTGGAACCAGTCCGTTGTTCCATGTCCGGTTCTAATTGTTGCTTTCTGACCTACATACAGGTTTGTCAAGAGGCAGGTCAGGTCGTCTGGCATTCCCATCTCTTTAAGAATTTTCCACAGTTTGTTGTGATCCACACAGTCAAACGCTTTGGCGTAGTCAATGATGCAGAAGTAGATGTTTTTCTGGAACTCTCTTGCTTTTTCAATGATCTAACGGATGTTGGCAATTTGATCTCTGGTTCCTTTGCCTTTTCTAAATCCAGCTTGAACATCTGGAAGTTTTTGGTTCATGTCCTGTTGAAGTCTCATTTGGAGAATTATGATCATTACTTTGCTAGTGTGTGAGATGAGTACAATTGTGTGGTAGTTTGAACATTATTTGGCATTGCCTTTCTTTGAGATTGGAATGAAAACTAACCTTTTCCAGTCCTGTGGCCACTGCTGAGAATTCCAAATTTGCTGGCATATTGAGTGCAGCACTTTAACAGCATCATCTTTCAGGATTTGAAATAGCTCAACTGGAATTCAATCACCTCCACTAGCTTTGTTCGTAGTGATGCTTCCTAAAGCCCACTTGACTTCTCATTGCAGAATGTGTGGCTCTAGGTGAGTGATCATGCCATCACAGTTATCTGGGTCATGAAGATCTTTTTCGTATAGTTCTTCTGTGTATTCTTGCCACCTCTTCTTAATATCTTCTGCTTCTGTTAGGTCCATACCATTTCTGTCCTTTATTGTGCCCATCTTTGCATGAAATGTTCCCTTGGTATCTCTAATTTTATTGAAGAGGTCTCTAGTCTTTCCCGTTCTATTGTTTTCCTCTATTTCTTTACATTGATCACTGAGGAGGGCTTTCTTATCTCTCCTTGCTATTCTTTGGAACTCTGCATTCAGATGGGTATATCTTTCCTTTTCTCCTTTGCCTTCAGCTTCTCTTCTCTTTGCTATTTGTAAGGCCTCCTCAGACAACCATTTTGCCTTTTTGCATTTCCTTTTCTTGGGGATCGTCTTGATCACTGCCTCCTGTACAATGTCATGAACCTCTGTCCATAGTTCTTTGGTACTCTATCAGATGTAATCCCTTGAATCTATTCGTCACTTCCACTATATAATCGTAAGGGATTTAATTTAGGTCATACCTGAGTGGTCTAGAAGTTTTTCCCTACTTTCTTCAATTTAAGTCTGAATTTTCTAATAAGGAGTTCATGATCTGAGCCACAGTAGCTCTTGGTCTTGTTTTTGCTGACTGTATAGGGCTTCTCCGTCTTCGGCTGCAAAGAATATAATCAATCTGATTTTGGTATTGACCACGTGATGATGTCCGTGTGTAGACTCATCCCTTGTGTCGTTGGAAGAGGGTCTTTGCTATGACCAGTGCGTTCTCTTAGCAAAACTCTGTTAGCCTTTGCCCTGCTTCATTTTGTACTCCAAGACCAAACTTGCCTTTTACTCCAGGTATCTCTTGAATTCCTACACACGTATATCTGCAAGCATTCTGGTTCACAATAGATGGCTATACTCCAACCTAAGACACACACATGAACAAATAGCAATAGTAAATAGAGCCATTTCTGCAGTGTTATTGGCATATAAGCATATTTCATTTTACTGTGCTTAACTTTACTGCACTTTATTGGAGCCATTTTTCCAACAGCATTTTCTCACTTCATGTCTCTGTGTCACATTCTGATAATTCAGTATTTCAAACTTTTTCATTGTTATGGTGATCTCTGATCAGTGATCTTTGATGTGACTACTAAGACTCACTAAAAGCTCCAATGATACTTAGCATTTTTTTAGTAATAAAATATTTTAAAATTGAGCTTCCCTTGTAGCTCAGTTGGTTAAGAATCTGCCTGCAGTGCAGGAGACCTGGGTTCGATCCCTGGGTCGGGAAGATCCCCTGGAGGAAGAAATGGCAACCCACTCCAGTATTCTTGCTTGGAAAATCTCATGGACACAGCAGCCTGATGGGCGGCAGTCCATGGGGTCACAAAGAGTCGGGCACGACTGAACGACTAACACTTACTAACACTTACTTATGTACTTTTTTTTAGACCTAATGCTATTGCACACTTAATAGCCTGTAGTATAGTGTAAGCATAACTTTTATATGTACTGGAAAACCAAAAAACTTGGACTCACTTTATTGTAATAGTCTTTTTATTGTAGTGGTCTGGAACCCAGCCCACAATATCTCCAAGATCTGCCTGTACTGACATGGAACGCATATGCATCTGTGGTGTGACTAATGCATCTGAGGTGTGACTAATTCACCATCAGCTGTGGGGATAGGAAAGAAAATTGCATCTTTTTAAGGAGGATCAGAAATCTGGTTGAATTTCTAAATGTGCTGGATTCCCCCATCTCCTCCTTTTGTTCCTGACTCTCAAGGGAAATGACTGAGCTTTGAACACAGTTGGGACTGGAGGATTATTCCAACTCAGAATAGCAGATCCTTGAACATGGGCCCTTGAGAGAGTCCTATGAAGTCTAAGCAACATCCACTATGAAAAGAGTAATAAATAATTCCACCACTGGAAACAAGGGTCCAGAAAACAGCAAGTTTGTCCTGTACCAGAGCCAAGGAAAGCCGGTGCCGAGTGCAGCCCAGAGGTAAGGGGTGGGTGATGCAAACACAGACTGTCCTGCTGTAAGAGAGACCGGAGGCAGGAAGGGAGGAAAATCTGAATCCATAACCTTTCTTTTTATATAAACCAGACTCATAAGTTTTCTTTATTTCAGCTAGAACTCACATCACAGCTGCTCTATTTACTTACCTACCGGCCGCATACCTTAGAACAAGTTTTGTTCAAAAGGAAACCAGGCAGAGCTGGGAAAATATTTCCTCAGCCAGCTCCTCAGCGCTGTTGTCTGAGGAGAACATCTGACCCAGATGCCCTCCAAGTAAGTAAATACCGAACCCCTGCTCCGTGAGCAGAGGAGGGTGCATGGAAAAGGCGGAGAAAATGGCAGGCTCCCGAGGCGGCTCACGCTGGGCCTGTTCTAACTGACTCCCTCAGGTCCGTGGTGAGCTGGTGAATGCTCACCAGCTACTTCTTGGGCTGGGGGTTGGGGCTGATTCGTAGTGTCTGTTGATTCCTGTGGCTTATTTGGAACTACCAGAATGAAGGCCCTGAACATGGAGTTGGGAAGGGATTTACTGACACTCCGTTTCATAGTATTTCTACCATCAGATACGATAGATGTACCCAACCTCCAGAATGTAAGTAATCATAAAATGCAATAAGATAATTAGTAAGCGGTGAGTCTTCAGTATTTATTGCCTTTGTTTCTGTCTTTTTTTTTTTTTGGCTGTGCTGCATGGCTTATGGGATCCAAGTTCCCCAACCAGGGATTAAACCTGGGGCCCGGCAGTAAAAGAGCCAAGTCCTAACCGCTGCACTGCCAGGAAATCCCCACCTTTGTTTTCTAATGTGACGTAATTGTCAGTTTTTATAATTTAACTTCAAATGATGTAGCATGCCTTTAAAAACCTGCTCACAAAGTTCTAGAAAATTGAACAGTCAGTCCTCGCAGGCCAGTGCGGGCTGCGTGTAAGGCACCACTGATGGGATCCCTCTGTAACTTAGAGGCAGGGAATAAATGCACTGGTGTTAAAAACCACTCCCACTGGAAGCAAAGGCCACATCACCAGGGGAAAGGTTTAGGGTGGGTTCTGTTTCCTTAAGGAGACTCAGTCTTCAGAAGACAGAACAGACGACTGCTTGCGGGAGAACAGAGGTTGAAAAACACCATGTGGGTTTTTTTCTTGTTGTTCTACCCACTGTGAGTGCTTGGCACATGAGTCAGGGGGTTCCACCTTACCCAGGCAGCGCCTAATTGTATGTGCTTCAGTTTGCATAGTTGAGATTGACAACTTCTAGTTTTGTTCCCTTCAGATCCATGGGCTGTAAGTATCGTTCTCTGGCTGGGGTTGGTTCCCCAGTACTATTTAGGTCTCAGACCTTTGCTGTTTTAGCTGGAGGATCCTGGAGTTTCTGCGGCTATGTGCTTTTCCTGGTAACTCCCTGGACCCTGCCTACAGGAGCTGGGATACAACTTTTCTCCCAGAGCTCTCCTGTGGGAAACCTTCATGCATAAGAGAGACTGCATGTTACTTGGCAGCTGGGGTCAAGGGAAGCTACACACCTACCCCAGCCTCTGTGCTGCTGTTATCCCCTCTCTCTCCTGCAGCATCAATTATTTCCTCTCCACTCGATCAAAACTAAATTCCTTATAAGACTTCTCTCCCTCCCTCTCTCTGTTCCCTCTCTGCCCTTCTTCTCCCTGCTTCAGGCCAGAAGCTCCCAGGGCAAAGGCCTGGTGATCAGCTTATCCTCCGTGCTCGCACCTTCTGCATCTCATCTCCCCTTCTCTTACGAGGTTGTCTCGATCTCCAAGACTGTTGCTCAAGGAGAAGGAGGAGATGTAAGAAGCAAGAAAATTCTCACTTTAGTTGCTCAGTCATGTCAACTCTTTGCGACCCCATGGACTGTAGGCAGAGGCTTCTCCGTCCATGGGATTTTCCAGGCAAGAATATGGGAATGGGTTGCTATTTCCTTCTCCAGGGGGTCTTCCCCACCCAGCAATTGAACCTGGGTTGCCCACATTGCAAGCAGACTCTACCATCTGAGCCACCAGGGGTAGGCCCAGTTCTTTAGTATATTTGCTGTCTTTAGCTGCCTCTCTTCTCTTGGGTCTAACATGCATTTTTTGGTGGTGCTCTGTTGGGACCCTGTGATGGCAGCTTCCCTGATACAGATGGTGCCTTTCCTCCAGCTGCCCATTTACCATGCCTCCCTTAGCTCATGACTATCCTTGGGTCCACACCACACATACTCTCGTTGGGGTTTCAAGGTTCCCTCAGGCAGTCATCCCAGGCAGGCTGTCTATATAAAGTTACAGTCCACCTTCCCTGCCCCTGTTCCACTGTTTTGGTCCTACCGTGAACCATCAGAGTAAGGGGCATGCTATTGTAGTTCAGTCACAAAGTCATGTCCAACTCTTTGCAACCCCATGGACTGCAGCACACCAGGCTCCCCTGTCCATCACTATCTCCTAGAGTTTGCTCAAACTCATGTCCATTGGGTCGGTGGTGCTACCTAACCATCTCATCCTCTGCCACCAAAGGGGCATGGACACCCTCCAATGTCTGTTTCTCCTAAGATCTGGCCAATCTTCCTGGCTTCCTGTGTATGTTTCTTGAGGCAACTTGAATAAGCCTCTTTTCCTCGCCTCCAAAAGTTCACCTAGGGAATTTTCCCAAACTCGATTTTCCTCTCAGCGAATGCTTTTCTGTAGCACTGCTCCCTCCAGCAACACCTGATTTCATCTCATTCAGTCCTGCCCTGCAAAGCTGGGCCAGGGAACAACCAAGGGAGGCATCAAACACAGGAACTAAACCTGAAACCAGCAGCAACACAGGAAACCTCAGGACTCCAACAGACCAGCTGGAACTGCTTTGCCTAGTGTTTCCTGATCGTGCATGCTCAGTCACTCAGTCATGACCAACTCTTTGTGACCCCTTGGACTGTAGCCTGCCAGGCTCCTCTGTCCATGGGATTTTCCAGGCAAGAATACTGGAGTGGGTTGCCATTTCCTCCTCCAGGGGATCTTCCCCAGCCAGGGATCGAACAGGCATCTCCTGTATCTCCTGCATTGGCAGGCGGGATCTTTACCACTGAGCCACCATTACTTGATAGGAAGTCATTATGTCTAAATGACCCTGAAGGGCAGGGGTCGGAAACTTCTGGAGGCTGGTGAAACGAGAGGAGCATGGCTTCCCCCAGACCATCTTCCCAGAGTCATTCCTAAAAGGCACTTCATTGCCTGGGTTAGAGCAGATACTAAGCTCTTTCTTGGGACAAGTGCTAGTTTCTCCTTTCAGGCCAGGAGGATGCTGCTTGTTTCTCAGACCCTTTTCTACTGTTTTATTTCCTTCTTTTTCCTTCTCTTTTTGGTTGCATTAACCCCTAACTCTACTCCATGATCTTTAGCAGTTTTTGTCTTTTCTAGTCTCTTTCTTGATGGGAAGGTACTTTCTCTGCCTGTCTGTATCTAACTTTTTTGTTCTTGTTTGTTTACTATGGACATTTATCCTTTTATTGTCTTCTTGCTACTGTGTTTTTGTTCATTTAATGGTCTTAGCTTTTATTTGCCTTTATTTTTCATGTCGTTTACTTTTTGTACATAATAGTACTTTGTTTCATTGTAAAATATTTAAGGTTTTATTCTTAAGGATCTTTTTTTTCTGTTTTATATTTTTCCAACTTCCGTTCTTAGCTTTCAATTTTTATTTTAATTTTCTTCTCTTCCTGTTTTTAAAATTTATATTTGGTTTGATGATTTGATTATGTCATAGCCAGCAAGAGGCAGCGGGGGCAGGGTTGCAGGAATGGTAGCTGTAGGAAGAGGCCACACATGCGAGGGGATGATGGGCAACCATTCTCCAGTCCTTCTGGGCTACTCTGCAGTCATCCTCAGGACTTGCTGAAATCACTCCCCATTGTTCTGTAACTGACGTTTGTCTTGCTTTGGGGCATCCCAGCATCTTTTGAGCCTCTCCTGGTATCTTTAGGGTATCAGTTTCTGCTTCACACTTGTCACCACAGTGCTGTAAAACCCAGGATGCTCTGAGCTGGGGTACCACATCCGTGTTCCAAGCAGGAGGAAGGGAGGAGGGCTCGAGTCTGTGAAAGGAGCACAGGCTTCCCCAAGAATGCCCCACACTCTTCGGCTTGTGTCTCACTGCCTAGAACTTGCATCCCTAGCTCTAAGGGAGTCTTGGGTAGTGAGAATAATATAGAAGCCTCTAATTCTGTCCAAGTGTTTACTTTTTTTTGTCTTGAAATAATGTCAAACTTAGGGATAAGTTGCAAGCATGGTACAAAAACCTCTTCCCTGAACTGTTGAGAGTAAGTCGCTGACTAATGCCCCAGAACCCCTGAAAAATTTAATGTGTGTTTCCTACAAAAAAGGGGTGTGTGTACGGATATTCTCCTCCATATTGTGTAACTACAATACAATCATAGAAATCAGAAAATTAACGTTGGTATAGGACCATCTTTTAATCCCTAGGGACCGTTAATGTTTTGCTATTTGTCCCCAAAAGCTTTACAGCAAAATTGTCCAGTTTGGCATCACATGCTGCATTTAGTTGCTGCTTCTCTTTAATCTCTTCCTTCTGGACCAATTCCTTGGTTTTTCTTTGACTTTCATAGCTTGGTCTCCTTTGAAGATTATAGGTTAGTTATCTTGTTTCCTCCTGATTATTTTCAAGTTGTGTGTCTTCAGCAGGAATGTCACAGGAATGATCTGTGTTTCTTTCTTTGCACCCTAACAGGTGAGGCTTGATTTTAGTTTGTCCCATTACTGAAGGGGCTTTCATTACTTATACTGGTGTCTGCTGGGCTTCTCCAACTATGGCATTTTTCTTTTTTCCTTTGTAACTAAAAAATTATTTTATGATTGATAATTTATGGGCTGTGCTTTGAAACACTCAGATATCCCATTGTTCCTCAGACATTTAATTAATTTAGACCAGAAGTCAACAAACCCTTTGTGTAAAAGGCTAGAGATATTACTATTTAGTAAATATTTTTAGTGGGCCAGGAAGCCAAGTTGAGGATATTGTGTAGGTACTTTCATAACGAGAGGAAAAAAATTTCAACAGCATTTTCACTGATGAAATTAAAAATAAAATTATTGAATACAATTTTTTTGTAGTGCAGATCTCCTAATGAGAATAGAATTCTTTGGAGGGTGGGGGGAAGTTAGACTTACTTGGGGTTCAAGGTCAGTGTTCCCAATTATCAAACTGATTGCAAATGTTCCTCTGAAAAATCATCCTAAGCCTGGGGCTGTACAAAATCAGTCAGTGGGCTGGATTTTGGCCTCAGACCATGGTCTTCAGATTCATGGATCTGTCTTTTACTCAATGGGTTATAATCTGTTGCTAACATGTATTTTGAAGTTGAAATTTTCTCTTAGTTGACTGGTACAAGCCCCTTTGAGCTGGCCTCTGTGTTCTTTTGCCATATCCCTGTCATTCTTTGAGTACTTCCTTGCCTTTGGCACAAGATCCCCTTTTACATCAGCCTTGAAAGCAGCCATAGATTCACAGAGCCCTAGTGTCTTTCAGCTGAGAATGAAACTCAGAAGCTGAGCTCTGGGTGCCAGATGTGCTCATTGCTCCTGGGATATCACTCTTCCCAGGCCCAGAGCTAGGATATACATGTGTGTTTACCAATGCTTCATATTCCAACGTATCACCACAGGGGCAGACCCTGATGCTGGGAAAGATTGAAGGCGGGAGGAGAAGGGGACGACAGAGGGTAAGATGGCTGGATGGCATCACTGACTCCCGGAGTTGGTGATGGGCAGGGAGGCCTGGCGTGCTGCAGTTCATGGGGTTGCAAAAAGTCAGACACAATGGAGCAACTGAACTGAACTGAATTGAAGCAATACCAGTCTGAGGACTCAACTCTATGTCCCGTGAGTTAGGAAATCCTTCCCTTCTGGTCAATGGGAGCAAGAACCTACTTTCCTGAGTTGTGTTAACAAAGGGGATTTTTCTCCTTCAAGTAGTTATTTCCCTAGCCTTGGGCAGTTTCCTCATATGCGTGTACTGGTCAGTACTCAGGTTAAAACTTAAGCGAATCCTCTGCAGATCTCTGAAACTCTCCATGTGTAGCTCTTTCCTCTCCAGCTCTGCTTTGCAAAGTCTGGCCAACTTGAGATTCCAAAACTGAACACTAATCCTTAATTCAGTGACCACGTCATTTGTTTCTCTTCTCTCAGAAGTCATCATCCTATGCTGTCTGTTGTCCAAACTCTGAAAACCATTATTTGATATATTTTGTCAATTTTTAAAAAGTTGTATAAGGTGTGGAGTGGGCACCAAGTCCAGTCCTTGTTACTCCATGACAGACAGAAATGGAAGCCTTCATGATCTGTACTTGCCTGGTTGTCCACAGTGCCAAGTACTTAGAAAAAAAAATTTAAGGTACCAATACATATTTGCAGAAGTAGACTGACAAAATTCTAATACATTAGTACAGAGATCCAACTTAACCACCACTGTGACCCCCTCAATAGACAACGTTCCTGGGGATGACTCCTCCTATGGGGAGGATCAAGTAAAGTATGCAGCACAGGAGACAGCCTATAGTTAGTGAGAAACTTCTGCCCATTTTCCCAGTCAGATCCTAACAGACTGTAGTAATAACAGTCTGCTTACATTTACTATTACTATTACATTTACAATATATAGTAAGTGAGTGTAATGTTATCACCGAGGAAATCCTAAAATTGCTTAGAATGCAATAATATCTCCCATTTGAAAAACAAAACAAAAACCTCTCCCTCCATTCCTACTCCAGCTATTGTCCAACTTCTCTGTTCTTTACCAATAAATTTTTGAAAGCTCGCTGTACTTACTCTGCCATCTTCTCTCTCTTACATTCTGTCTGTCAGACTCTGGCTTCACCATTTCACTGAAACAGTTCTTGTCAGGGTTCTTGTCCTCCACGCTGCAGACCCAGTAATTGTTCCACATTTCTTACCTCTGTAGCTTCTCATTTGGGCATAATTTATCACGCCCTTTTTCTGGAAACCTTCCTTTCCTTTGACCTTTGGGAAATCACTCTCATCACTCTTTTCCTCAGTTCAGTTCAGTCGTTCCATCGTGTCTGACTCTTTGCGACCCCACGGACTGCCGAACAGCAGGCTTCCTACCTCAGCGGCAACTCGGTCTCTTTTGCTTGTTCCTCCTCCTCTTCTGACTTTTTTAAAAACCCATACTTGCCACCTAAATGATCCATCAATCCATTCATATATCGATGATTTCCAGCTGTACACCCCTGTTTCTACCCCCCATCCTTCATTTAACTATTCTCTTCACCTGTCTCCGTGTTATACATCTCTAAGAAAGCTGAGCACCAGAGAATTGATGCTTTGGAACTGTGGTGTTGGAGAAGACTCTTGAGAGTCCCTTGGACTGCAAGGAGATCCAACCAGTCCATCCTAAAGGGGATCAGTCCGTGGTGATCATTGCAAGGACTGATGTTGAAGCTGAAACTCCAATACTTCAGTGACCTGATGCGAAGAGCTGACTCCTTTGAAAAGACCCTGATGCTGGGAAAGATTGAAGGCAAGAGGAGAAGGGGACGAGAGAGGATGAGATGTTTGGATGGCATCACCGACTCAGTGGGCATGAGTTTGAGTGAACTCCAGAAGTTGGTGATGGACAGGGAGGCCTGGCGTGCTGCAGGCCATGGGGTCTCAAAGAGTCGGACAGACACAACTGAGAGACTGACTGGATATTTAACAGGTATCATTAGACAACTCTCAAACTAAACTTGATCTTTCCCCCAAAATCTATGTATCTTGTTAGTCCTCAATAAATGGCATCACCACGCTACCATTCAGGGAGAAAAAACTGGGGGCTAGTCTTTGCTTCTGTCATATTCATATGTAATCCATCAGCAACTTGTGTCAGCTTTACCTTCAAGTCCAATAATTTATTACCACCTCCACCATACACTGTAGTCGAAACTGCCACCAAATTCTCCAACAGCTTCTTACTTCACATTGAGTAGACGCAAAGTGTCTGCCATGGCTCACGAGGCCATTCATGATCAATCACAGCTGCTAGTTCTCTGCCTTTGTCTCCTGCTCTCCGCCTCTCACTCTGATTCTGCCACTCTAACCTTCCTCACACTCTCCTCTTGCGCACCTGAACCTCCTATTTCCTCTTTGCAGAACGCTTTTCCCTCAGCCATCCCCATGGCTTGCTCCATCACTGCATTCAGGTCTCTATTCAAATTTGACCTTTTCAAAGAGGCTGAATTATCTCATTTGCCTTACTCATCTTTAAACATTTATGACCATTTGCCAAATTGTTGATTAAGTGGTTATGCATTTCCCCCCACCCCCACTAGAATGGACCATGACAGCATGACTGAGAATCACTATCACTGGCTGTATAATAAATTATGTTAAAAACAAAAGAGTAGCTGAGGAGAGTGATTAACAGGATCCAATGCATTAGAGAAGTCCAAACTGGTACAGACTGGAAAGTAACTATTGGATTGGGCAGCTGGGAGGACTCGCAACATTGAGAACAGTTTGTGCAGGCTGTTATTGGCTGGGGCCACCAGACTGCAGTGGATTGGTGACATCCTTTGCTTCACAGCCTCCTAGTTCTGTCCTCAAAAAACTCTACCTCAGCCCTCACAGCTCTCAGTCCTAAGAGTCACACGGCCATAGGCGTGTATGGAACATCCCCATGGGGCATCGTCAGTCTCTGCTCACCAGCAGGGCACCATCTGCTGGAGGAGGGTCCAAGGAGCTCCCAATAAGATGGTGTGTGTGTGTAGAAATAATAATCATTTAAAAACAACAAATGTGAAAAAGAAAATCCGGACTGCACCCTAAAGTCAATGAACACGTGCTGAAGGGACGCCTGGGTGAAGAGGCTGACTTTGGAAGGCAGGCAGTGACACCCCACGGGCTCTGCCGCCCCGGGACCGACTGGAGCAGGACGTCCGGAATTCATAGCCCATCGGCCCTGCAGGGCCCAGGGCTCTGACCCCTTTGGAAACCGCTCTCTTCTCTGACAGCAGAGGCTCTCTTCTTGGAGGCCTAGGGCAGGCAGGTTTCCCTGGGAGATGTACTCTGGTGCCCTGCAGTCAGGACGATGGATGAGAAGGTAAGATCTGCTCGGGGCCACTGAGACCAGTGGGGCAGGGAGAGAAATATGGCTGTGACACAGCTTTGTGTGTAGAAAATGATGAAGGCCCAAAGGCAGAACCCTAGGGAGCACCAGGGTTAACAAGGGGAGTGCAAGAAGAAGGCAGAGAAGGGCTGTCAGAAAAAGATGGAGAAAATAAGAAATGTGAGAACAGTTTGACACTGAGAGAGCGGACACCAACAGGGACTGCTGAAAGCTCTAGAGAGGTGCTCACTGTAAGATCTAGAAACACCTCTTTTGGATTTGATCATTAGGAGATCCCTGAGGAAGTTAGGGAGAGCAGTATCTGTAGATAGGAAGAGGCAGAAAGCAGATTTCAATGGGCTGAGCAGCAAATGAAAAGTGAGGCAGGGGGTACAAAGTCAGTGGGGTGTCTGGTTTAGTGAATAAAAATATAAAATGCCCAGTTGAATCTAATTCATCTGAATTTCAGATGAACAATAAATATATTTTTAGTGTTACTATCATAAACCAAGGAGAAGGCAATAGCGACCCACTCCATTACTCTTGTCTGGAAAATCCCATGGACAGAGGAGCCTGGTGGGCTGCAGTCCATGGGGTCGCAAAGAGTCAGACACGACTGAGCGACTTCACTTTCACTTTTCACTTTCATGCATTGGAGAAGGAAATGGCAACCCACTCCAGTGTACTTGCCTGGAGAATCCCAGGGACAGGGGAGTCTGGTGGGCTGCCGTCTGTGGGGTCGCACAGAGTCGGACACGACTGAAGCGACTTAGTAGTAGTAGTAGTATAATAAACCAATTATTTGCAGTTTATCTGAAATTCAAATTTAACTGGATGCCTTGTATTCTGTGAGGCAATCCTGACAGAATGGGCTGTGGGCTTCTCGCTCAAGCAGTGTGGCTGGGAAAAAAGAAGAGTGGC
>NW_011494910.1:977334-991855 GCF_000754665.1 Bison bison bison
AGAAGAGTGGCAGGGCCGTAGCTGGAGGGGACCCAGGTCAGCGGAAAGTCGTGTCTAGGTGGGACTGTCTGACACGCAGAGCAGCACTGCCTGCGGTCTGTCGTAGACTGAAGGGGAAAAGCTTGTGGTGGGAGAGGCTGAAAGACACAGTTGGCGGGGCAGAGGGAATAACTGATTATGTGAAGCACAGGCCTCTGGAACAAGACATCACTTCTCACCGTAAGAAGCAGACAGTCCCTCCCCAACCCCCCAACCCACAAAACAATTTTCCAACTTTAATTTGTAAGCGGCTTCCTGCTATTTTGAAACTGTAGGACTGTGGGCCTCATATGGGATCTTGCTAGTAATTTTTTTTTCTTTTATTCTCTGTTTCTCTTGGTGTTTTAATGGACCACCACAGCAGCAAACATTTTTCTAAACAGATTAATCCACTTTGTCAACTTCATTTCTCAAAATCCCATCACCAGAGCAAATCATTTTTAATGACTAGATTCAGTTTCCATTTCAGGGCACAAGCCTGGGTTTTTGAAGCAAATGGATCAGATCAGTACTATAACCCAGCTCCTCATTCCTCTTTCTCTATGTTTAATCCAACTGAGAATGATGACTTTGTCAAAGTCTTGATGATGAAATAATGATATTATTGGAGTCATCACATGATATACTCAACAGCTGGTTTTCTTCTTTATACCTAATTCTAGGGTCACATCTGGTTTGGAAAACTGATGTCTTTTTGTTTATTTTTATTCGTCTTCCTCTAAATTCTGAGATTTCTGCCAGATTGGTAGCCTTCATGACTCTTGCTTCTGTGCTTATGTGACAGAGAAAAACCATTCCCCTGTCCTCCAATCCGAACCCTAAGTCTATCTGGTCTTAGCCGAGCCCACCAAGGCTAATTCTTCGTGGGTTTTAGGCATGAGGGCCCCACAGCAGAAGCAGCACTGTGGTTTCCACTGCTTTTCCTAAGAATGTCCCTGGCTGCTGTTGGGATGTTAGCAATGTGCCTTCTTCACAAGGGTCTCTGAGACTTTTAATAAGAAAAAAAATTACAACATAGGGATATACAAGTTCCTTTTTTTCCCCAAATTCCTTGTTCTATATTACCTTCAAAACAAGAGTTTACCAGCTTTGTGTTGAAGAAGGCCTCAGTGGACTGTCCCAACATGGCTTGTTTTGTTTCTGATCAGCTCCAGGTGTCGGCAGAATCCATGATAAGAGGAGAGCAATTGCTTTGAACAGATATCGTCAAGATAACCCATAATTCTGTCTTTTGCTCCCTCTTTCTAAACATTCTAGTTGGAGATTGGTCGTCTTTGACACCTGGAATTCAAGACTGGTTGGGGATATGTCTGGGACCTGATCTCAGATGAAATATCTCCACCCAGTTAATGAATAATTTAAAACTTTTTCTATGGTGCTTATCCCAAAAGGCAGACAAGTGCAGAGTGGCCTGGAGCTAAAGCTGGGGTCAGGACAGGACATGAAAGGGAAATCTCCTTATAGATCAAAGGATTTGCAGAATTTGAAGCAGGCTTGGTACAAACAGGCCCCTCTGTTGACTGCCGTCCTTTGCTAAGCTCACCAGGGCACCAGGGTGGCATGGCTCAGTTCAGGGGGGATGTCTCCTGGAATATGTGGCCTAAATCACCTTATCTGGAAGCTGAAGATCTCAGACTGTTCAAGCCAGAAAGGACTTTGAAGTCCTGTAGCCCAGGAGCACCAGACTTTTAATTTCATGGTCTGTTAGGACTTGAGGGTGGGGGAAATAAGGCTGAAAATAACAGGCTGTCAATCTCTATTTTGCCAGTTGAGCAAGTAAAATACTCATCTTCTGTCATCATTTCAGAGAAAGACACTTTAACATGAAAATATGAAAGACTCATTCTCTTACTCTTAACATAAAGAATATATCCCAGTTCTTTCACTGGAAAGTCAGTGTCAAGCTTGCAACGTTACATCAATATATTAGGACACATATGTGCATGTGTGTGGATGCACATGAATCCAAATGCATACGTACTTATCATCATCCCTCTTCAGTTCAGTTCAGTCTCAGGCGTGTCCGACTCTTTGCGACCCCATGAATCTCAGCACGCCAGGCCTCCTTGTCCATCACCAACTCCCGGAGTTCACCCAGACTCACGTCCATCGCATCAGTGATGCCATCCAGCCATCTCATCCTCGGTCGTCCCCTTCTCCCCCTGCCCCCAATCCCTCCCAGCATCAGAGTCTTTTCCAATGAGTCAACTCTTCGCATGAGGTGGCCAAAGTACTGGAGTTTCAGCTTTAACATCATTCCTTCCAAAGAAATCCCAGGGCTGATCTCCTTCAGAATAGACTGGTTGGATCTCCTTGCAGTCCAAGGGACTCTCAAGAGTCTTCTCCAATACCACAGTTCAAAAGCATCAATTCTTCGGCACTCAGCTTTCTTCACAGTCCAACTCTCACATCCATACATGACCACTGGAAAAACCATAGCCTTAACTAGATGGACCTTTGTTGGCAAAGTAATGTCTCTGCTTTTCAATATGCTATCTAGGTTGGTCATAACTTTTCTTCCAAGGAGTAAGCGTCTTTTAATTTCATGGCTGCAGTCACTATCTGCAGTGATTTTGGAGCCCCCAAAAATAAAGTCTGACACTGTTTCCGCTGTTTCCCCATCTATTTCCTGTGAAATGATGGGACCAGATGCCATGATCTTCGTTTTCTGAATGTAGAGCTTTAAGCCAACTTTTTCACTCTCCACTTTCACTTTCATCAAGAGGCTTTTTAGCTCCTCTTCACTCTCTGCCATAAGGGTTGTGTATCACGCAGACAGCTGTAGTGTGCTAACTGAATACATGGACTCTGGGGGCAGAACACCTGAGCTCAGACACAGGCTCCACTACTCATGGTCTGAAGAACCTCAAATGAATTATTTAGCTACTCTAAGCCTTGGTTTCATCATCTATTAAGAAAAGGTGATTACACACTTTTCTGGGGTCGTTATTAGGATTAAACCAGCTAGTATGTGAGAAACACTTGGCACAAATGAAACACCCAGTAAATAGCAGTCATTACTATTATATTTCCACAGACAAGGAAGTCTTCATAAACTGGCCTCTGGAAATGGCTGAGAGAGCAAATCTTTCCTCTTCCAGATAAGGGAAAACTGACCCAGAGTAGACATGACTTGTCCAGCTAAGGCCCATGGCCAGTTACTGAACATATTGGGTAACTTGAGTAGAACTCAAGCCTATTGACCAACTCTGATGTATCTCTGAAGTTTCCTAGAAAAAAACTGAATTTGGCAAATGGATGGACTCACTGGGCATTTATACAGTGTCTGGAGGGATGGGCAGGGAGCTGGCACTTTAGTTTGGCGCAATGAGGTCTGTCGAGAGCCACCAGGAGGAAGTCTGGCCGCTGCGGCCTTCCTTTCTCTTTCCTCCAGCCCCAGAGAAAAGCAGGACTGGGTTCCAGCCCGGGGTGGGGTGGCGGAGTCCCCTGCGAGGCAAGAGCAGGTGAGGAGCAGCGCGCCTCCCCGTGCCCCCTCCTCCTGCCCCTGGTCCTGCCTCGGGCCCCTCACTGAGCCCCTCAGGTCCCAGCACTCACAGCCCTGGTGGGGCCCCCTTCCGCTGCAGGAGGGTCCGCTCTCCCATCACCAGTCACAGGGAGACGCCCCGACACTCTGGTTTGTTTTGGCTGTTGTGATCTGGGGGCTATTCCCTGTTTCCTAGGCCTTGGTGAGGGCCACTGGGTCAGGCAGGCTTGTATCAGTGGTTGGTAACAGACCCATGTCAGCAAGGCTGCTTTTTGATTTCAAGAAGTCAGGCTACCTGAGGCAGGCTCCTTCAGCCTCTCCGCTCCATCATCCTCTGCTTATGACTTTTCATCCTCATGATCGCCTCCTGATCGCACATTCCAAGCAGGAACAAGAAAAGAGACAATGATAAAAAGGAAGGGGTGGGCCAGTGTCAGAAAATCTGAACTTTCTCACAAAAGCTCCAGCAGCTTCTGCAGATGCCTCATCGCTCAGATCTGGGTCACAGCTCCTAGATGCGAGAGAGGCCAGGAATGGCCATATTGTGTCTGGGCAACAAACCATGATTTATTAGTAAGGCAAGAATGGATAGTGGATGAGAAACATTGTCTTCCAGGAAGGCATAGCTAGAATACAGTTGAGCCTTTGTTTCTCTTTATCTCTAAAGTCTGCTTCACCAGGTCACCTTTGAAGGAAGTCTTACCCCAGCTCCAGAAACCTGAGCGTTTATGTGGGTCTTTACTGAAACCTCCCTGCACATGTAGTCACACGGACACTCAGCCAACCTTCTTTACAAGTCTCCTTATACTTTCGTCTGCCTCCTTCCAGTACTGTTCCAATTCTCTTCCTAAACAACGTCAAATGGCCTCTCCTCACTCACGCCTCCGACCTCCCCTCCTATGTTTCCATGTTTCCCCTCATTGGTCTGTGAGCCCTTTCTGGTGGAAATCTATTTGATCTCTGGGATTTCACAAGTCTAAGGGAGCTTCCCTGGTGGCTCAGACAGTAAAATCGTTTGCTTGCTATGCTGGAGACCTGGTTCAATCCCTGGGTCAGGAAGATCCCCTGGAGAAGAAAACAGCAACCCACTCCAGAACTCTTGCCTGGAAAATTCCATGGATATGAGCTACAGTCCATGGCGTCACAAAGAGTTGGACACGACTGAGCGACTTCGCTTTCACTTTTTCACTTTCTGCTCAAACCCCTGTAAGCACAACCACAGCTGAAAAAAAAGAATCTGGGAGATTACATTGACGCCTGTAACACATCCTTTTCTATTTTCTCTGCTACCCAGGTAATGAGTGAGCCAGTATAAACTCCAGCCCTGCTTACAGACACATCACACCCTGGTAGACACCTGTCAGGGGCCAGTGAGCCCCTCTCTGTGCCACGGAGACCCACCCCCAGCCCTCCCCTCGGCCTCCTGCTCTCCTTACTCTCAGTTTTAGTCCAAGTTTTCCCTCTCCCCATTCGTATCTATACTGTTGGTTTTAGCCCAATAATTTTTATCTGTCCCTTCAAAGGCTGGCTTCAGATCGACTCTGAGGGTGTTGTCTCAGTTAACCTCCTGCCTCCAAGACAGTCAGTCCACTGTGCTGTTCTGAAAGTAAGCCCTCGGCTTATATCGAAGTGGCCAAAAACCTCATTTGAGTTTTTCTGTGAGATGTTATGGAAAAGCTCGAACAAACTTTCTGGCCACCCCAATCTTATTTTTATCTGACTTGTTATTTAGCTTTTGGATCAGAAGCCTGTTTTCTTTAGAGCTGCTCTCTCTCAACCACCAGGCTCGGAGCCGCCTGAGGGTAAGGGGAGGGCCTGGGTCTGCATCAACCCCTCAGAACTGGGCTTTGCTCTTTTTCTCCCTGGCACGCGGGCTTTGGGCACCTCCCACGTGTCAGGCGCTGAGGTAGGTGCCGCAGACAGAAGGCAGACAGAGTCCACGGCCTGCATCCTCCGGTCCTCTTCCTCCTCCCCAGATGGGGCTCCACTCGATCCATCAGGACAGCTGACCGCTGCCGCCTAGGCGAGGGGGTGCTGGGGTTCTGCTCCAGGGATGAGCCCCAGCACTGTCTCCCCGGGCTGCAGGTGTGTGCCACTCTGGCAGCTCCCCTCATGAGTCCCCAGGTTTCCTGCCCATATCCCTGCCTCCAGCTCCAGTGATGCTGTTGGCTCTGCTGCCTGCCTGCAGCGCAGCCAGCGACTGGAGAAGCTTTTATTCCAAAGGAGGGCAGTCAGCTGAATTTCCAAATCCCAGATTTTTTCCACTTCAATTTTTCTCTTTTGCCCAAATAACACGTTCATTTTGTGGGAAAGGATGGGGCCGTTCTTCCAAGGGTTGAAGACTGTGTGAGGAATACCTGGGAGATGGGCAAGGCTCAGCCAAAGTTGTCCTGTTGGAAGGGAAGGCAGGACCGAGCAATGGAGGGGGCTATCGAGCCCCCAAGGAAGACGGGGAGATGGGGCAGGTTAGGGGGCCAAGACTTTCCTCCTCCTTCCCACTCTCCTCCACTGTTCCTCCATCCCATTTCCTTTCTTCTGTCTTCTTTTTCTTGCTTCCTTCCTGCTTTTTTCCTCTCTCTCTCCTTCCTCTTTGTTCCTGCACTCATTTGTCCATGCATTCTCTCAGCGGGCATTTCTTTAGCAGCTTCTGTATGTCAGACACTGTGCTGTAAGCTGAGAATACAGAGTCAAAAAGTCAAAGCTCAAGGCTCTAAGGCCTGTGGGGGGTGGGGCACTCAGAGGACAGGCTGGGTGAGGAGTGACAGCTGGCAAAGGGAGTTAACTAGTAAGTCTCCGACTCTATTCAGAAGCTTAGACAGTATATCTAAAGCAAGGGAAACTGGGATCAAGGAGACAAGACTCAGAGGACCTTGAGTGGATATTCATAAAACCTAGCTCATTAATTCCTCCTTTCCCATCCCAGGCAGAGAAATCTCAGTGGGAAAGAATGCGGACTACGTGAGCAGAATACCCTCATTCAAATCCTGGGCCTACCACTTTCTATGCTGATAACAAGTCACTTAATTTTTTGTTTATTTATTTACAACAGATTTTCTTTTGAGGCCATTTTAGGTTCACAGCAAAACTGAGCAGAAAGTGCAGAGCTCCCCAGGCACTCTTGCCTCCCCCAAGGCCAGCACCCTGCACAGGCAGGACGTCTGTTCCAGTCGAGGCGACGTCACCGACATAGCATTGTCACAGTCTACCTTCAGGTCCACTCTTGGCCTGCACATTCTATGGGTTGTAAGAAGTGTAATAACACGCACCCACCATTACAGGGTCACACAGAAATAGTATCACTACCCCAAAACCTCTCTGCTCTCTGTCTTCACACTGTCTTTTATCCTCAATTTCTTCTTCTTCGGGTCATCAAAGGGATAAAATGCAATAATATACATGAGTGCCTTGCTTTCAGTTCAGTTCAGTCGCTCAGTCGTGTCCGACTCTTTGCGACCCCATGAATCGCAGCACGCCAGGCCTCCCTGTCCATCACCGACTCCCAGAGTTCACTCAGACTTACATCCATCCAGTCAGTGATGCCATCCAGCCATCTCATCCTCTGTCGTCCCCTTCTCCTCCTGCCCCCAATCCCTCCCAGCATCAGAGTCTTTTCCAATGAGTCAACTCTTCGCATGAGGTGGCCAAAGTACTGGAGTTTCAGCTTTAGCATCATTCCTTCCAAAGAAATCCCAGGGCTGATCTCCTTCAGAATGGACTGGTTGGATCTCCTTGCAGTCCAAGGGACTCTCAAGAGTCTTCTCCAACACCACAGTTCAAAAGCATCAATTCTTCCGCGCTCAGCCTTCTTCACAGTCCAACCCTCACATCCATACATGACCACTGGCCTTGCTATTAGGTGTGTGTTATTTGTATCACATGCCCATTAAAAGCCCGGCGCCCCTCCCCCTGATTGCAGTGCGCGGCTTAGTGTGTGGTACTGGAAGAAGGATGAACCTGGTGCTGACTCTCTCCAGAGCAGTGAGGTGACATGTGGCCTCCTGGGGAGTGATAGTGGGAGGAGGCCACGGAGGCACATGGATTCCAAAGGGACTCCGGACTGTTCCCTGCTCCTGAAGTGACCCATCCAACTTCATACAGGCAGCGCTCTGACTGCTCTTGGCAGGGCTTTGGAGAGCTTGTGTGAGTCAGGTCCACGTGGCCGATGCGGGAAGGGAGGGGCAGGGAGGGCTCCTGCCCAGGATGGGCCACGCTGGCTTGGAGACACTGTTCCTGAAAGTCCCTGGCAGGGGGAGGGCTGCTGCGGGCTGTTAATCTGCCATGCAAATCAACGAGTAAACAGTCTCCAATGAGAATCCCAGATGCTTGGTTCGCTGCAGAGACCCGGACACTCATCCCAGGCTCCAAGTGGGGACCAGCTTGAGGGAGCCATGCACAAGCTGAGGCAGAGCCGTGGGCTTCTCCCCATCCCGTATCCAGACAGGGCCGTTGCCCAGGAGACCTCAGTCTCCTTCTGCCCCTGGACAGCTACAGGGAGAAGGGGAACTGGCAGAAACAGAGGGCGCAAATATACCACCTTTCGTTCAGAGGGGTAAAATCTTCTGGGATCTGCTTGGGCTGTCTAGACAAAGCAGATGAACTGGTGCTAGAGACATGGGTGGGCTGGGCGGTGGGCTTGGGCATGTAGCCTCAGTCTGTACCTCCGCTGGGTCTGTCACGTGGCAGGAGCACAGCTGGGTTTGGGGAAATGCCAGTGCTTGCTGTATATACACTCAGAACTGTTGGCCTGTGGTGAGGAGGGGTGGGAGGGAGAGAGTGGAATGGAACACATCTGGTGACCTGATTTTTTTGTTTTCCTACTCTTGGTTAAGGGCTTTGGCTGTGCTCAGGGCTGGAGGAAGAAGTCAGGAAAAGGGGATGAGGCCCTAGTAAGGAAGATTGGGGCAGGGGGTGCATGTTATTTGGCTGGGCTCAGAGGGGGAGAGTTGATTTGATCCTGGGAAGATGTCTATACCATATGGAGTAGGAAGGAATTCAGTTTCCTTGTGTGAAGATTCGATGAGGAACAAAAGTATGATCACGTGAACATTTAGCATTTCCAACAAAGATATAGCATGCGGCCATATTCATACATAAACTCGAAAGGTGTGCATAAACATACACATCTTCAAGTACAGTTGCAAACACAACCATCACCGATATGTACGGTGAAAGCTCTCACATCTCACTTACACACTTACTGCCACTGAAACGCATGCAGACAGATTCATCAAGCCCAGAGTGAGTCACACTGATCCTAAAGATCAAGACCAGTGTGCGCTGAGCCATCATCAGCCCTTGGATGTTGCAAAGTCTAATGCCTACACCAAGTTTTCCGCATACTTCCAGAGGGCATGTCTGCTTTTGATGAATCATTCAGACCAGGGTCCCTCGGCCATTCCTCACTACCACCTCTGTTTCAACACCACCTCCATGCAGATGGAGAACATGGAAGGCTTCAGTGATGTGGCAAACTTAAGAAGATTTGAAGAAATTAAGAGATTTACATTAGAACAATACAAACAACTTATACGGCAGACATTTAGGTACTTATCTTTTAAAATCTATTGGTCATTCTCACAACTCCAGATTCAGAATCTCTCCACCTAATTTAGCAAGTCTTCTTTCTCCTCTTGTCTGTTGTCTTCTTCTCAGGGGAAAAATCCAAATTCTTCTCATTTTCTTACATGGAGCAATTCAGCTGCCTCCAACCTCTGTCCCCAAATTTGGCTTCTGAACCCCCATAGTATAGCCAAAAACTCACTGGAAACTCGAAATAGACCCTGTGGCTTGCTGATTAAGGCCATCTGCCTTTCCCACCTTCATCTATCAGGGGTAGTTTATATTTTTCTAGTTGAACATAAATCTGCAAATATACACTGAGACACAGAAACACAGAACTTTGTCCATGTCCCCAGATGGATTAGGCAGGAAATGGATTCATCTCTACCATACATAGCTGGGCCAGTAAGCTAAATCTAACCTTTCGTCTCCTCCCCTACCCCTCCTCATTTGCACTTCAAGGATTCTATGGACTTATTCATGGTCTGCTCACCATGGACTTACTAAATTGTAAAGTTAACATCCCTGAGAGCCTATTTATGCCAACCAGTCTTGGGATACAAAGATAAATAGAATGAAGCCGTGAAGCATAAGGCGCTCAGATTGTAGATGGTGGCGAATAAGCATGGAGTGCATCGTGTTCTAGAGAGGCTAAACCTGCGGTGGGGAAGCACAACATGCTACTGAAATTCAGCAAAAGGCGACTTAATCAGTTGGGCAGGGGAAGTGCGGAGAAGGTGGGCAGGCTGAATAAAACTTCATAACCTAAAAAAGAGGGGATATTACTGAGGACCAAATCCAGCCACCATTCATTCATTCATCCATTCATTCCTTCACTCACTGATTTTTAAGACTGTGCTAGGCAATAAACAAGACAGACAGACTCTATTTGTAATGGAAACTATAGACTTTAACAGATATCTGAGTGTTCTAGAAGGGGAAACTGGGTTGTATGAACCTCCCTAAGGAGGTGACACTTAGACCTATAGAAAGAATAAGCATTAACTAGGTGAAAGAGAGTGAGAACATGTTCCGGCAGAGGAAGAAGTATACTTAAATCTAAAGCAAGAAAGAGTTTCATGATTATGAGAAGTAGCAAGACACTTGGCAGCACTGATGCTAAGAGACGTGGAGGAGAATGGCACGGGATGAGGCTGAGGAAATAGGCGGTGCCCAGACATATTAAGCGCATACGTGCTGAGTCACTTCAGTTGTGTCCACCTCTTTGTGACGCTATGGACTGTAGTCCACCAGGCTCTTCTATCCAAGGGGTTCTCCGGGCAAGAATCCTGGAGTGGGTTGCCATGCCCTCATCCAGGAAGACGTATTAGGGGATCCCTTCAACACACATAACCCTTCTGATACTTTTGAGCACAGAGTCAGGGGGAACTCTAAGAAGACAGAGCCTGGACTTTAACTCTCTGAGCTGAGTTCAACTCTTTGAGATTAAAGAGCTTCGGGCAGGGAACCCCTCTGCATCCAGGCAGTCTGGGATGGGAGACGTGGTCTAGGAAGGGTACAGAAGCCAACAGAGCTGCAACCTCCGGTACACTGTAGCCAAGTGTCACGTGACGGCGTGGGATTCTCCTCCTGTAAAGACTCACCATCGTGGCTGGTACAAGGACATGGATCAACAAGGATGTCATGCAGCATCAGATAGCATCGGTCAAACATAATACAAGATATTCTTCAACACTCACTGGTGGCCAAAAGGAAGGACTTCATGGTGGGCTGGCGTATTCTCAAGTTCCCCCTCCTTTTGGCATTTGAATGCAGATTGACTCTTTTGGACTCAGCAAGCACTGTGGTCCTTGAGCCCCAAATGGAAAAAGATTGGAGCTCGTTAGTGTGAATAGTAAAAGGAGGCAAGTTCTTATTTTTATTCCAAACTGGTAGCGTTAGTTATACAAGTTACATTAAATGTTTTTGATGGGACCCCATCAAAAGCATTTAGACTGCAAAATGTGAAGATTAGAATTTTGTTTGTAAAAGATTACTTTGAATACTATGCGAGGAATGCATGAAAGGAGAGAAAGATAATAAAGCCAGAGAGACTAATTAGGAGATTTTATTAGTTAGAAATGCTTCAAGCAAGAGAATGTACAACATAGTTTAAAACTTGGTTTACCAACAAGAAGCCAGGAAATCAGGCACCCACAAGAAATGGTTGGGCAGCTCAATATCATTAAAGACGCAGACTTGTTCTGTTCTACCACTCTCTTGGTGGTGGCTTTTTATTCTTTCGTTTGTTCCCTTGTGGTTGCAAGATGATCGTCTTACCTCCAGACACAATAATTCTATTGAAGGCAGAGAAAAGAAGGGAACATTGCTAGCCATCATCTGTTACTTTTCTCAGAAAAGCAAAGCTTTCCCAGAAGCTCATCACAGATTTGTTTTTATATCTCGTAGGTCAGAATTGGATCACAATACCCCTCCAAATGCAAACAAGAATACAAAATTGAATATTTGGATTGTACGTTATAATTCAGTGCCTGAAGCTAGATACATTGTTGCCTGGAGCAAAATTTGAGTTCTGATAGCCAGATAAAAAGAAAAATGACTGTTGAGTAGCCCCGGATAAGATGGTGACATTGGAGATAGAGACATCTAAGAGGTGGAAGTTACAGAACTTGGTGATGGGATGTGGAAAAGAGAGGAGGAGAAGAGGAAAAGGTTGATTTCCAGGTTATCGGCTTGGGAAGCCAATGGATTCAAATGTTATCAAATACATAGGATGAGGCTAAATTTTGGTCCAAAAGCATCCGATACTCAAATTTCAGGGTTGCTTTTTTCTCCTCCCCCCAGCTCCCGCTTTCCTTTATCTTTTATAACAAACCATCCTCATGTATAATCCTCATGGCTAGTCTTTCAAGCAGGTATGTGATTGTCCCCACTCTAAATACAGAAAGTCAAGGTCTGGAGATTAAGTGACCTGACTTCACTCAAGAAGGAAGGGAATGGAATTTAGATTTACAGTCTGCAAGGGACATGAATCTGACTCTCAGAGCTCCTGGATCTGCAGCTATGGGTGGAAAGGGCCATTCAATGAAGCTGTAAATTCTCTCTTTTTCATCATCATGTAGAAAAGATGAGTGGCTATCGTCTCTCTCTTGCAGCACCTCACTGAAGGTCAGCATCCCAACATTTTTCCATCAAGGCCCCTAAATCACCACCCCTGGGGCTGTTCAACTTTTCCCCAAGGGAATGATTTGAGCATGTATTTAAAAAATGAATAATACCCAGGAGAGCAGAAAAGATTGAAGATACAGAAGATAGTGTGACGTGGTAGAGCGTAGGATCTATAGCAGCAGTGGAAAGACTGGCCCCACGAGTCACCTTCCATTGTAGCAGGAAGGCCGGAAGAGAGAGGGAAAGCGTACAAGCAGTATTGTGTGTATATATGTCGGCTTGCTCTACTCCTTCGACCCTCATCTGTACTACCTTCTTCTGTTATAGAGGCTGGAAAGGGCAATGCTAAACTTTCTGGTATTCCTTGCAGCTAGGAGTGTCCATGGGATGAGTTCTAGTAATTGAAATCCCAGAGGAGGACTTCCTTTCCTGAATAAAATGGCAAAGCATCTCTGGGTCCTTGCTCAGTCGTTTCAGTCATGTCCTACTCTTTGTGACCCCATGGACTGTATCTCTCCAGGCTCCTCTGTCCATGGGATTCTCTAGGCAAGAATAGTGGATTGGGCTGCCATGCCCCGCTCCAGGGGGTCTTTCTGACCCAGGGATCAAACACCTTGTCTCCTGCATTGCAGGAGAGTTCTTTACCACTGAGCTACCAGGAAAGCCTAAAACATCTCTAGCAGTGGACTTTTCCCTTTGTATTCCTCCCCCCCCCTTCTCTTTTCTTGTCTGGACATTGGCTTTGATGCCTGGAGAGCCAGCAGTTATCTTGCAACCATGAAGAGAAAGACCACACACTAAGGAAGATGAAAACAGGAAGATAGAAAGAGCCTGATGCCTTAATGATCTCCTTGAATAGCTGTGCTCGCCCTGTCCTGTCTATCTCCATACTTTCTGTTGTCTTGAAGAAGGAGGGGAGGAAGCAAGGGAAGAGGAAGGCAGGAAGGTTGGGAGGGAAGAAGAAAGGGAGGGAGGGAGGGAAGAAGGATGGAAGGAAGGAAGGAAGAAAGGAAAGAAGAAAGAATGAAAGAGACTTTCTTAGTTAAGCCACTATCAGTCAGGGTTTCTGTTACTGGTAACTAGAGATGGAACCTGGTTTATGCAGCACCTGGGGCGGCCTTTTATTGACAGATGCACTCCTGACAGCTGTGGATGCAATACTGATGGCGGTGGATGCTGGCTCAGTGCGCTGTGCCAGAGAACATGTGAGTATCAAGACCTGTCATCCGACCCAGCAATCCCACTGCTGGGCACACACACCAAGGGAACCAGAACTGAAAGGGACACGTGTACCCCAGTGTTCACCGCAGCACTGTTTACAATAGCCAGGACATGGGCACAACCTAGATGTCCATCGGCAGACAAATGGGTAAGAAAGTTATGGTTCATATATACGATGGAATATTACTCAGCTATTAAAAATAGTGCATTCGAGTCAGTTTTAGTGAGGTGGATGAAATTGGAGTCTATTAAACAGAGTGACGGTAAAACGTCTGCCTGCAATGCGGGAGACCCAGGTTTGACCCCTGGGTTGGGAAGATTCCCTGGAGAAGGAAATGGCAACCCTCTCCAGTGATTTTGCCCGGAAAATTCCAGGGACTGAGGAGTCTGGTAGTCTACAGTCCGTGGGGTCGCAAAGAGTTGGACACAACTGAGCGACTCACTTTATACAGAGTGAAGTAAGTGAGAAAGAGAAACATCAATACAGTATATTAACGCATATATATGGAATTTAGAAAGATGATAATGACGAGCCTATGTGCAAGATTGGGCTTCCCTAGTAGCTCAGACATAAAGCGTCTGCCTACAGTGCGGGAGATCTGGGTTCGTTCCCTGGGTTAGGAAGATCCCCCGGAGAAGGCAATGGCAACCCACTCCAGTGGCAATCCACTCTTGCCTGGAAAATCCCATGGACCAAGGAGTGTGATAGTCTACAGTCCATGGGGTCGCAAAGAGTCGGACACTACTGAGCGACTTCACTTCACTTCACTTCATGTGCAAGATAGCAAAAGAGACGCAGATATAAAGAACAGCCTTTTGGACTCTGTGGGAGAAACCAAGGGTGGGATGATTTGAGAGAATATCATTGAAACATGTATATTATCATCTGTGAAATAGATGACCAGTGTCAGGAAGCATTTAACAGGAGGCTTCCTGTGTGCTGTTTTGGATCTGTCGTGAATCCTCTGTCCCTTATTCCTGAATATTCAGGAGTGGACCAGTTTCCAGTCCATTAAAGGACCTCAACAGACCAGTACAAGTGCAATTCATGAAACAGTCCACTCAAAGCCGGCGCACTGGAACAAGCCA
>NW_011494910.1:991955-1000154 GCF_000754665.1 Bison bison bison
GAAGGGGGGGACACATGTTCACCCATGGCTGATTCATGTCAATATATGGCAAAAACCACAATGTATGGCAAAAACCACTACAATATGGTAAAGCAATTAGCCTCCAATTAAAATAAATTAATTTTTAAAAAGAAACAAAAATAAATAAACGCAACAGGAGAGCCAAAGGAGTTGGGTTACCAGACTCAGAGGAGCGTCTCTTTGGGAAGGAATAGGGAAGGTAAGGGGCAGCCCACTCCGGTATGCTTGCCTGGAAGATTCCATGGACAGAGGAGCTTTGGCGGGCTACAGTCCACAGGGCCGCAAAGGGTCTGACACAGCTGAGCACACACACTCACAGGGAAGACAAGAGCCATCCACGCGCAGCAGCAGAGCAGCCGTCTGGGAGTGGCTGGGGGGGCTAGCATGCCGCCTGCCACGAACCGGCGACGTGGCCTCTCCGCCGCAGCCCATACAGTGAAGGGTCTGAGCTGTGTCAGTGTTCTCAACTCTATAGCCATCAAAAAGAAGAACCCCATATCTTTAGAAAAGATTTTCGATGTACCTAACTGCATTTATCAAACTATTCATATTCCGATGAGAATAGTCTATTGATATGAAAATGAAAGTCTCTCAGTCGGGTCCAGCTCTTTGCGATACAGTCCATGGAATTCTCCAGGCCAGAATACTGGAGTGGGTAGCCTTTCCCTTCTCCAGGGGATCTTCCCAACCCAGGGATCGAACCCAGGTCTCCCGCATTGCAGGAGGATTCTTTACCAGCTGAGCCACAAGGAAAGCCCAAGAATACTGGAGTGGGTAGCCTATCCCTTCTCCAGAGGATCTTCCTGACCCGGAATTGAACCAGGGTCTCCTGCATTGCAGGCAGATTCTTTTCCAACTGAGATATAATTCCAGGCAATAGCAAAGAAAAGCAACTTTTAAATTTAGTCTTATCGTAGGATAAAATTTTCATTAGTTCTTTGGAAAGTTGGAAATACCTCTGAGATCCACATGATTATCTTTCAGACTTGTCATAATCTAAGGATTTGTCTAGGAAGTCAGCGAGGTCCAATCCCATCTCCCCTGACACCAGAGCCCTGTGCCCCTTAGCAGACGGTGCAGGAACATTTTCCATCCTGCTTGTAGGCCCAGTTCTTTTTCCCTTTTTCAAGTCTTTATGAATTTGTAACAATAGTGCTTCTGTTCAGTGTTTTGGCCGTTTGGCCCCTGCAGCGTGTGGGAACTTAGCGCCCTGACCAGGGTCTGAGCCCGCATCCCCTGCACAGGAAGATGAAGTCCCAAGCACCGGCCCACAGGGACGCCTCTAGGCCCAGGCCTTATCTCCAGCGCCGGGTGCTCTCTCCCTTCCTTTCTGAAATGGCACGTTCCTGATGGCCTGAGTGCACCTCACTTGCCCCGTGTGTCTGCCAGTCCTCAGAAGCACTCTTCTGCTCCACCCTGACACCCTCTTCCTGCCAGGAAGGAGCTGTTTCACCTACACCTTCCTCTTGGTTACCCTGCTGGGCAACCTTCTCGCCTGAGAGACCTGGAGATCCTTTCTGCCTGCCTGAAGAGCAAGCTCTGATCTTTTCCCTCAAGTAGCTCCATCTGCTGCTGAAGAGACGGGGCAGAGATTCTCAGTCCAGTTGAGTAAATGCTGTGATGGAGAATCCAGTGTGCTGCTGAAGACTGAATGGTCGAGTCTGCAGGGACATGGGAACCCCAAAGAGAGAGGGAGAGGAGGCGCTGAGCAGGGCCTGCAGGATAGGGGAGGGCTGGGGCAGCGTCTGACGACCAGCGCCACAGGGAAGAGTGGGCTGGGCCAGGCAAGGGCAGGGCTTGCCTGCCTGACGACCTTATTTAAGGCCTCCCTCCCTTCCTTGCTTCCTTCCTCCCGCAAGTATTTATTGAGCATCTTTTGTGACAAGTATAGTATTAGGTGGTAAAAACAAATGTGAATAAGACATGTCTTGTCTTGAAACAGCTCAAAGGATTAGTGGAGAGACAAATCAACTCCTTCCAACCCCTGATCCTGCAATAGGGGAAATACTTTTGAAGAGATGTACCCTAGACTCCAGACTGGCTGCTGACTTGTCCCCTTTGTGACACCAGACAGCATGCCGCCACACCGCAGAAAAGCCTCAACAGGTCTTAGCCCCAGGCGCTTCCTACAGTTTGACATTTGCCCAGTCTTGGTTGAAGAGATACCCTGAATTTTCTTCGTCTGCTCTGGAAGCTGTAGAATTTCCCTGCCTGGAGGCTGGAGACTGGTCAAATGACTTCTTCTGCCCTATGAGAGTCTGGAGTGGGGAGAAGGGCTCCTCTGAACCTGTCCCTCATGCTGCAGTCTTAGGAAGGGCAGAGGGAGCAGACCCTCTGGACGCCAGGATACATCCGCTCTAATCCTGCTCCTTAGAAGAGGCTGATAGGATAGTTCCTCCTTGGCCTCCTTGACCCAACACCTCACTGCTCTGGAGGAGTCCCGGCCGGGACAAAGGATGAGGGCTGCACTCAGGCGGCACAGGAAGCAGGTGGAGAGTCTGTGGTAGGGTCATTATCAAGTGATGCTATGATCCTAGTGGATGCTGGAGGAGAGGGCCCAGTGCCAGTCAAGCCTGTTCAAGTCTTCACCAAGGGTCTCCAAAGGCCAGTGCTACTGCGGGGGTTCCTGGGGAGAGGGCGTATTCTTTTCCCCTCAAAGCATGAACACTGAAGCTGCTGAGACAAATACCCGGTGGGAATGTTAAAGTAAGAAAACTTCCCGAGGAGAGATATAAAGAACCAGGGGAACACAGAGGCAGGGAAGGGCCTATCCAGTCAGAATGGTTAAAAATGGAGGAAGCAGCTGTTGAGTCTTCTCATCAGTTGGGGTAGCGTTTGGCGGCCTGTAACAGAAACCTAACTATTGAGGTTTCACAGATTCGGGTTTGCTTTTCTCTTGTGACAAAAATTATGGAGGGAGGCGAGCACAGGTCTCAAGGTTGTCCTCAAGGACCCAGACCCGCTCTGTCTTCCAGGCCAGCATCTTAACATGCAGTCTTCCTGAGTTGGAGCTGGTTTCTCCACTCCCAGGCGTCATATCACAGACTTTCCAGGGAGCAAGGGGAAAAGCAAAAGACGCCTGCCAGATATACAACAGCTCTTTCTTCTTAAAAGAAAGAGTACATTTCATTGGCCAGATTGTCACAGTATCACCTCTAGCAACAAGAAGCTTGGGAGGACTTCCCTGGTCCAGTGGTTAGGAATCCACCTGCTAGTGTTTGGGACACGGGTTCAACCCCTGGTCTGGAAAGATTCCATATGCTGAGGGGCAACTAAGCCCGTGAGCCACAACTTCTGAGGTCCACACCCTCTAGAACCTGTGTGTCGCAACTACCAAGACTCATGCCTCAACTAGTGAACCCACGTGCCCTAAAGCCCGTGCTCCACAGTGAGAAGCCACCACAGCTAGAGACTAGCAACTGCTGGCCGCAGCTAGAGAAAGCCCACGCGCAGCAACGAAGACCTAGCACAGCCAAAATAAATAAATAAAAAGTTCAAAAAAGAAATCAATGTGCTGTAAAATGAGGCAGAAGGGCAGAACAGTGAAAGGCTGGACAATGAGCAGTGTCTGTCAGAACCTGAAAGGATCAGAACATCCTCGAATGAAGTGTGGAAAGACTTTCAGGTAAAGGCTCAGGGCGGGCACGTGCCAGGAATGTGTGGGGAATCACAGATAGTCCAGCTCAGCTGCAGCTGAGGGTGTGACCAGTGGGAAGAGTGGACAGGGGTAGTTTGTATTACTCTCCTACCCGACACTCACTGCCATGGAGAAGTCAGGCCTGCAGGGAGCAACAAGCAACATCTGGAAAAGTCAAGTTTAACTGCAACAGGAAACAGTGATGGAAGTGCAGAGAAAGGCAAATGATAGCAAATCTCTTGACAGCCTTGCAATGACAGCCTCGGGCAGAGGGCTGCTGGGCCGGGCGCGTGCACACTCTCCAGTCAAGTCAGACTGTCCAAGATACCCTAGTGCCCCTCATTGCTCCCTGAATAAGCCTTAAATTAGATCCGTGCATTGGCGTCTAGCCTGAGGTCTGTTTATCACTGTCATTCCTCCTCTCCCATCTCTTCTAGCCTCAGCTGTTCCGATTGCAGTGGAAGCAGGGGGATCAAGCAGCGCAGAAGGATTAGTGTGGAGATGGGGATTCCAGGTCTAGGGTGTTCTGCAACCCTCCCTTGGACTCTCTCCAGAGATTCCTGACTTGGCATCTAGAGTGCAGAGGGGTGTGGGCACCCTCTGCAGCACCCAGCTCACAGTCTCCTGGTTTTCTTGACTGGGAGGCACTGCAGAGGTTCAGGTCCCCCCATCTTCAGCAGTACCCCTTCCTCCTGCTGGCCTCTGGAGGCAGAGAGCGGGCCGGCCATCCTACGCAACACCTCACTGTCCCAGGGCTCCCCATGCTCCCCTCAGCCTCCCCGCCCAAGCAGAGTGCCTAACTTCCCTTTCTTCCTGGCCTTCTTCTGACCTTTACATACTCTGCATTACTTTGGAGGGTCCTGCTTCAGTTTCTGCCTGTTATTAAAGGATATAACGCAGGTGGAGGATAGGGTGGGGTAGAACCATTATTTAAGGTGCAGGAACTGAGGTTCTGGCACCATTTTCATCAGTTCTTTGGTTTCCAGAGAGTGCTATCCCTCTGATCCACAGGGTTGCTAGGCTACAGTGCAGACGTCAGGACTCACCTGAAGAGAAATGCCACCATAGGAAGACCAAGTGACTAGTACATCACATAGCCTAATTTCCCATTTATTCCAAAAAAACCTCCGTAACATTTCTGCAGGAGGCTGAGTATTCTCAAAGAAAGAAGACTTACTACAACTCATGACCTCTCTGGCCCTCTGATACATTCTTGGGCAGTCCTGCTGAAAAAAAGGGGAAAAAATCTTCATGCTATAATAACAGGCACTACTGGGGCACACTCTCTATAGCAGGCACTTTACTGACACTATGCAGAAAGACCCCACCAAATGGCACTCTGACGCTGAAAACTGGTATTATTCCCATTTCACGGATGAGGACCCTGACAACCAGAGAGGTTGAATAACTTGCCCGTTGCCTCAAGGCTGGGAAGGGGCACTGCTGGTATTTCAGATGAGAACCCCACTCCTTGCACTACATCCATTGTACTGACTATGGCACTATGGCATTTGGGCTTGGAGAATTATTTGTTGGGAAGCTTCCTGTGTGCTTTAGGCCATGCAGCAGAATCCCTGGTCCTACTAGCTGCTATATGCCAGTGACAGCCACCTCCAGTTGTGACAACTAAAACTGTCTCCAGAGTTTACCAAATGCTCTCTTGGGGGAAGGAGGCATCACTCTCGGTTAATTTGTCTGCATTACCTACATGTTTTCTTTCTCTGAAAGTGAAAAAGTGAAAGTGATAGTCGTTCAGTCATGTTTGACTCTTTGCAACCCCATGGACTGTAGCCCACCAGGCTCCTCTGTCCATGGAGTTCTCCAGGCAAGTATGCTGGCATGGGTAACCATTCTCCTCTCCAGAGAATCTTCCCGACCCAGGGAACAAACCTGGTCTCCTGCAATGCAGCCAGATTCTTTACTGTCTGAGCCACCAGGGAAGCCCTACTGAGCCCACTGGTTTCGCTTCCATTTACTGGCCCCAGTTTCTGCCCCCAGGAGTCACAAGAGCCATCTGCTTTGTCTTTCTGTCAACCGTAGTCCTTCAGATAATGGCCAGGCTGGTTCTTGTCTCCACATCTGTTCTCCAGATCAGACGCCAGAGTTCTTTCATCTTTTCCTGACTCACTCTGGTTTCTAGGCCCTTCACCGCACTGGCTGCTCTCTGCTGCTGAGTATCAGTTGTGAAGAGAGTTAGACTAGACAAAAGGAAGAACTTTCTTCCTTCCATCTTTCCCTTCAATCCTCATCAGGGGCAACCCAGGTCAGCCATCGCTTCCTTTGTGCGGCCCTTGGTATCTCTCTCATGGGGCGGGTTTTCTCTCCTGTGGTCCCCATTACTCTTTTTCCACCGTAAGTCCTCATCATCTGTCTGTTCTGTCTCCCCAGTCCCCACACCCACTGAGGTTTTTTATCTCCCACAGTTGTAATCCGCCGTTACATCCCTCTAAGCACCTAACAGGTGGCCTGGCACGTAGGAGGCTCTCACGAAGTGTGACGGATGAATGTGTGTATAGTAACAGTACAGAATGAGCGTTGAGCTTCGAGGTGAAAGTGCTTTGAAGAGATATAAAGCACTATACACATTTGTATTTTCTCTTTTCTCTCTCTTACCTCAGCCCCTCTCTTCCCTGGTCTTCTCCAGGCCAGACCAGCAGATTGGCAGAGAAAGCTAACCAAGGTTTATTCGAGGAATGGGAAATTGAGGAGGGTGCCTTACGGAATTTTTGTCTTATTCTCTAGTTTCAGTGGACTGCTCCAGTGAAGACTGTGGTGCCAGCATAGAATCTAACAAGATCTGTCTTCCCCTCTCTCCTAGCTCTCCTAGTTATTTGCTAAGCCTGATTGTTAGCAAAATTCAATTCTCAATAGAATCTGCCACATGGAAAAATACCTTTCAGCATACACAGTGAACAAGGAGCACGTTAACAAGAGAAGGAGACCAGCAGCAGCCACTGGACGAAGTGATTCGTCAGTGCTGGCATCTGGTTAAGTCTTTCCAGTTGTACCAAAGACATGTTGCTGTGCCCATCCTGCAGGGCAGACACATGGGCCTGGTGTTAGAATGTGTCCCCAACACTCCACACTCTCCCAGAATCTGAAAGGACTGTAGAATCAATGCATAATTGCTGCACTGAATTTCTAGGTTTGACTCTGTTCACAAGCCTTTGCTAAGTGCCAGCGTCACCCTGAAGTTCAGCTCCCCCCATGAACAGAGTCCAGTAGGTACTAGGAGGGCAGGTGGAGAAGGAGAGGAACTCCTGGGATACACAGCCCTCCTGAGGGAGCTCTCAGCCTAATGGGAGACCCCCAACCTCAGGAAGTTAGAGAGGAAGAAGAAAGAGGAGGAGGAGGGGAAGGAGAAGAAGATGAAGAAACAGAAGAAGAAAGAAGAAGGCTCGTTAATGTGTGCAGTTAAGCATGAACATCAAAGCCACTCTACATAACCACAAGGAGATAAACTCCAAGATGTGGAGGGATGTTGGGAAGGTTCAGAAGAGAGGTATAAATGGAACAGAAAACAGATTTCCTCAGTAAGGATGGAAGAGGTCTTCTGATTGGTGCAGAAATGGTAGGTACATGGTGGGGGTGGTGCGCAGGGTCAGGGTATGGTGCCTCAACTCAAAGGCACCCAAGTACACATGCATTCTATGGAGGTACATGAGAGGAAAGAGGATCCCAAGGAGCTGTGTATCTCTCTGGACTATATTCTTCTCTGGTCTGGGGTCAGACGATGTGATGGAGTGGTTTGGAAGATGGTGACTGCAGCCATGAAATTAAAAGACGCTTACTCCTTGGAAGGAAAGTTATGACCAACCTAGATAGCATATTCAAAAGCAGAGACATTACTTTGCCAAAAAAGGTCCATCTAATCAAGACTATGGTTTTTCCTGTGGTCATGTATGGATGTGAGAGTTGGACTGTGAAGAAAGCTGAGCACTGAGAATTGATGCTTTTGAACTGTGGTGTTGGAGAAGACTCTTGAGAGTCCCTTGGACTGCAAGGAGATCCAACCAGTCCATTCTGAAGGAGACCAGCCCTGGGATTTCTTTGGA
Source organism: Bison bison bison (assembly GCF_000754665.1). Taxonomy (NCBI): domain Eukaryota; kingdom Metazoa; phylum Chordata; class Mammalia; order Artiodactyla; family Bovidae; genus Bison; species Bison bison. The sequence goes on from NW_011494910.1 coordinate 999,669, forward strand.
AGGAATGATGCTAAAGCTGAAACTCCAGTACTTTGGCCACCTCATGCGAAGAGTTGACTCATTGGAAAAGACTCTGATGCTGGGAGGGATTAGGGGCAGGAGGAGAAGGGGACGACAGAGGATGATATGGCTGGATGGCATCACGGACTCGATGGACGTGAGTCTGGGTGAACTCCAGGAGTTGGTGATGGACAGGGAAGCCTGGTGTGCTGTGATTCATGGGGTCGCAAAGAGTCAGTCACAACTGAGCGACTGAACTGAACTGAACTGAGAACGTAAAGTGGAGGGGCCTTTGGAGAGAGCTGGGGCCCGAGTCCTAGATCTGCGTCATAGCCAACCCACTAAATGACTGTTAACAGGTCCCTCTGGCTCTACATTTCAAAACTCAAAGCCAGTACTTGACTTGGGAGAAAGGGCTCCAGGATGGTCGTGCTGTATCAGCCTCATGGCAAGACAGGGCACGGCTGTATCCCGGCTCCACCCAGC
>NW_011494910.1:1000254-1008480 GCF_000754665.1 Bison bison bison
GCCCTGAGCTGCCTGCACCTCCCCTCCCAAGGCCAGGGCCACTAAGCTGGAGTCAAGAGGGTGGCAAAAGTGCCACGCATTATGCCTCTGTAGCTGCCAAGATGAACTTAGCATGCATTGTTTGACCTCTCTTTCATTAAAAGCCAAAGGAAACTGATAGACTGCATCTAACAAGATGAGATAGAACAGGGATCGATGTCAGCACCTGAACTTGACTTTAAAATCCACGTTGACAAGCGCAGGATGCTGGAGGCAGGACTGAGCAGTGGCATGTATAGGAAAGCTTTCAGGGTTTTGAGGATGATAAACTTTGTGTAGTTTTAAGAGCTGGTAAGAATAACCATTCACCCTATGGATGGTAATTTTCACCATGTGCTCAGCACAGTCTCAGGCTCTCCTCAGAATAACTTATGGGATAGGTACCTCCCGGTTATTTGCATTTTGCAGAAGAGGAAATGGAGGCATGATTAGAACAATTTACCCAAGATCTCATAGCTAGTAAGTGGTAGAGCCAGGGTTAACCTGGACCCAGACTCAACGCTTTGGCATGAAAGCATGGAATTTAGAACAGACAGACAACAGTCATTCTCTGCTCTGTGCCAAAAATAGCCCATTTTCAGAAGTCTTCTGGTTTGTCTAAGATCAGCACTCCAAGTCTTCATTAGTGGCAAAACAGAGCACATTCAAAAGATGGGGTTTAGGAGTGTTGAGGAAAGCAATGTTTGTGAGTGTTACATTCTTCATCTTCACCTACCCAGGTGCTCCAGCCACAATGTGGGGAGGCAGCCTCGATACCACCGTCAAATCCATTCCCCCACATCCATCCATCACCAGCCTCTTGAGTCACACCCAGCTTTTGTCCCTGTGTGCTGAGTCGCTTCACTCATGTCCAGCTCTTCGTGACCCCATGGACTGTAGCCCACCAAGCTCCCCTGTCCATGGGATTCTCCAGGTAAGAATACTAGAGTGGATTGCCAGGCCCTCCTCCAGGGGATCTTCCCAACCCAGGAATTGACAGCTTTTCCCACTTTTTCCACGTCAGTCCCTTATGTCTCCTGAATTGGCAGGCAGGTTCTTTATCACCAGCATCACCTGGGAAGCCCCACACCAAGCTTCAGTTCAGTTCAGTTCAGTCGCTCAGTCATGTCCGACTCTTTGCGACCCCATGAATCACAGCACGCCAGGCCTCCCTGTCCATCACCAACTCCCAGAGTTCACTCAGACTCACGTCCATCGAGTCAGTGCTGCCATCCAGCCATCTCATCCTCTGTTGTCCCCTTCTCCTCCTACCCCTAATCCCTCCCAGCATCAGTCTTTTCCAATGAGTCAACTCTTCACATGAGGTGGCCAAAGTACTGGAGTTTCAGCTTTAGCATCATTCCTTCCAAAGAAATCCCAGGGCTGATCTCCTTCAGAATGGACTGGTTGGATCTCCTTGCAGTCCAAGGGACTCTCAAGAGTCTTCTCCAACACCACAGTTCAAAAGTATCAATTCTTCAGCGCTCAGCTTTCTTCACAGTCCAACTCTCACATCCATACATGACCACAGGAAAAACCATAGCATTGACTAGGCAGACCTTTGTTGGCAAAGTGATGTTTCTGCTTTTGAATATGCACCCTTCAAACTCAAAAGTTTTTTCACACGTGCCACTTTTAAGCCCTTCCTTCTACTTCCAAAACACATCTCAGCTTAGCACACTTCTCTCCCGCTACAGCCATTTCTCCACCCTAAGTCACTATCATCTCCCCCCAGATCACTGCTCACCCTCCTATTCACTCCCTTCTTCACCACTTTGCCAGCAAGCAGGTCTCCACACCACAGCCAGAGAGAGCTCTGAAAACCAAAATGGGACCAGACCACTTCACCACATAAAACCCTTCCATAATTCACACTCTACATTAACTGCAAGCTGGAATCCTAGCACTATGCTATGCTAAGTCACTTCAGTCGTGTCCGACTCTGTGCGACCCCACAGACGGCAGCCCACCAGGCTTCCCCATCCCTGGGATTCTCCAGGCAAGAACACTGGAGTGGGTTGCCATTTCCTTCTCCAATGCATGAAAGTGAAAAGTGAAAGTGAAGTCTCTCAGTCATGTCTGACTCTTAGCGACCCCATGGACTACAGCCTACCAGGCTCCTTGGTTCATGGAATTTTCCAGGCAAGAGTACTGGAGTGGAGTGCCATTGCCTAGCTCTGGTTCTATCTAACTCTCCAGGGTCCTCTCCCACAGTCCCCACTCCATGGCCCTCTCACCATGTTGCTTTTCTTTGGTGTGTTACATGTCCTGGTTCTTCTTACTCAAGGCGCATGCCTTGAGTAAAACTCTCTGCCCAGAAAGCTCTTATTCACCCCTCAACTTCTGTAGCTGCTCTTCCTTACCCTTCCAGCCTGGGCTCAGGGTCATTTCCTGGTTTAGAGGCTCAGACCCTCTTACCACCACCCTCCCCTCTCTTGCATAGCTTCCTACTTTTTCTTTCCTACATGGTACACCACAGTTTGAAATTATGTATATATTTTTGCATTTACTGTAAATTCCATGAGCACAGGGACCATTTTGTTCCATACACACAGCACACTGAAGGCCAAGGCACATTGTAAGTGTTCGATAGATATTTCTTGAGCAAATGAAGAGCCTGGCTAAGAAGAGATTCAGGGAGCCATGATGCTGTCCATGACTGAGGGAAGGCTAGGATCCCTGTGACACCGTGTTTCAGAATTGGGACTAATTTACTGAGCAAACATTAATATGGCACTTACTATACTAAACACTTTCTAAACAGTAATCAATTAGTCCTTGTAAGAAGAAAGGAAAGATACACCCATCTGAATGCAGAGTTCCAAAGAATAGCAAGGAGAGAAAAGAGCCTCCTGAGTGAACAATGCAAAGAAATAGAGGAAAACAATAGAATGGGAAAGACTAGAGATCTCTTCAAGAAAATTAGAGATACCAAGGGAACATTTCATGCAAAGATGGGCTCAATAAACAACAGAAACAGTGTGGACCTAACAGAAGCAGAAGATATTAAGAAGAGGTGGCAAGAAAACACAGAAGAACTATACCAAAAAAGGTCTTTGTGACCCAGATAACCACAATGGTGTGATCACTCACCTAGAGCCATCCTGGAGTATGAAGTCAAGTGGGCCTTAGGAAGCCTCACTATGAACAAACTTATGGAGGTGGTGGCATTCCAGCTGAGCTATTGCAAATTCTAAAAGATGATGCTGTTAAAGTGCTGCACTCAATATGCCAGCAAATTTGGAAAACTCAGCAGTGGCCACAGGATGGAAACGGTCAGTTTTCATTCCAATCCCAAAGAAAGGCAATGCCAAAGCATGTTCAAACTACCTCACAATTGCACTCATTTCACATGCTAGCAAAGTAATGCTCAAAATTCTCCAAGCTAAGCTTCAACAATTCATGAACTGAAAACTCCCAGATGTACAAGCTGGACTTAGAAAAGGCAGAGGAACCAGAGATCAAATTTCCAACATTAGTTGGATCAGAAAAAGCAAGAGAATTCCATAAAAACATCTACTTCTGCTTCATTGACTACACTGAAGCCTTTGACTGTGTGGACCACAACAAACTGTGGAAAATTCTTAAAGAGATGGGAATACCAGACCACCTGACCTGCCTCCTGAGAAACCTGTATGCAGGCCAAGAAGCAGCAGTTAGAACCCAACATGGAAAACGAACTGGTTCCAAATTGGGAAATGAGAATGTCAAGGCTGTATATTGTCACCCTGCTTATTTAACTTCTATGCAGAGTATATCGTGTAAAATGCCAGGCTGGACAAAGTACAAGCGGAATCAAGATTGATGGGAGAAATATCAACAACCTCAGATACGCAGATAACACCACTCTTACGGCAGAAAGCAAAGAGGAACTGAAGAGTCTCTTGATGAAGGTTAAAGAGGAGAGTGGGAAAAGCTGTCTTAAAATTCAACATTCAAAAAACTAAGATTATGGCATCTGGTTCCATCACTTAATAGCAAATAGATGGGGAAACAATGGAAACAGTGAAAGACTTTATTCTCTTGGGCTCCAAAATCACTGGAGATCGTGACTGTAGCCATGAAATTAAAAGACACTTGCTCCTTGACAATCCTAGACAGCATATTAAAAAGCAGAGACATTACTTTGCCAACAAAGGTCCATCTAGTCAAGGCTATGGTTTTTCCAGTAGCCGTGTATGGATGAATGTGAGAGTTGGACCATAAAGAAGGCTGAGTGCCAAAGAATTGATGCTTTTGAACTGTGTTGCTGCAGAAGACTCTTGAGATCAAACCAGATAATTCTAAAAGGAAATCACTGGAAGGACTGATGCTGAAGCTGAAACTCCAATACTTTGGCCACCTGATGTGAAGAGCCAACTTACTAGAAAAGACCCTGATGCTAGAAAAGATTGAAGGCAGGAGGAAAAGGGGATGACGAAGGATGAGATGCTTGGATGGCATCACCGACTCAATGCACGTGAGTTTGAGCAAGCTCCGGGAGATGGTGAAGGACAGGGAAGCCTGGCATGCTGCAGTCCACGGGGTCACAAAGAGTCGGAGACGACTGAGTGACTGAACAATAAAAAGTCCTCATAAGAGCCCTGTGAATTAGGCACAATGTTACCACTGTGTTACAGACAAGAAAGTGAGGTACAGAGGGGCTAAGTAACTTGCCCAAGGCTTCCCAGTCACTCAGAGCAGAGTCAGATTCTGAATCAGAGTTCATGTTCTCAAGAACCTCAGTGTGAGGCCCGTGTATGCAAGCTTCAGGAAGTTTGTCTCTGGATCCACAAAAGACGTTCTGTAAATGGTTAAAGATGCCAATGGCTAGGAGGGAGTTAAGTGTGGACAGAGCTGACCTCTGTGACCTGTGAGGCCTGTCTCTCACCTTACACCCTATCCAGGGCTGCTAGGGGACTAAAACGGATGAATGGAACTGAAGATGCTTTGATAAAGTTGGACCATGCTCCCTGAACACAAGGTCATGCCATTCCCCAGGTTGGCCAGCAGTGGAGTATCAGTGAGGTCTTCTGGTGAGACTGAAGGTCAAGAACAGTACCAGACAGTGAAATTGCTTCCCTTCTGGCCCTGCCTGTCTGCCCTCTATTCCTGACCTTCCCCAGTGCCAGGAGCGGGAGAGGAGAAAGTGAGGCAAAAAGAAGCAAGGAGGCAGTCAACACAAGGAAAGACAGGCTGTCCTTGAAACAACAACCAAAAGTCCCTCCAAACTTAGAGGTCTGGTCTGTGCTCTGAGCTTTTGGATCAAACTGAAACCCTTTGGCCCATCCTGCCTTGCTGGGCACAGGCTTTGTTTTCCCAGCAGATTGCTTTAGCCTGCCTGGAAATTTTCCGGCAAGGGTTCAGTGCAGCCCAGGAAGAGGGCCTGGGGCAAGGAAAGCTAGTAGCACCCATCTTGTGGAGAAGCCAGAGGCCCTGGGGACCTCGGGCAGTTTGTCAGAGCAGCCGGGAAGGCAACTCGAGCCCTGCTCCTCCTCAAGCAGACAGCTGCCGGAGACAGCTGCCGGGCCCAGCCTGCAGGCTCCGTTCGGCTGCTCTGCTTCCGTCTGCCCCAGACAGACCGCCTCGGAAGCTGCGGTGTGGTGGGCAGCACCGAGTGCGGCTGGGAAGACGTCTGGGTCTGGCGGGGCTATGTCCAGGGGACATTGCTCAGCTGCCATCTGCAGACAAACCACAGGACGGGGAGGAGGAGAGAAGGGGTGGAGGTGGCTCCTGGAGCCTTGGAGAGGGAGGAAAGGAGGCTAGATTAGGCCAGTGAAGGAAAAATAAACACACAGAGTAGAAAAAGGAAAGAGAAGCTTTAAAAAACAAAAATAGAAAAAAAAAAAAAATGGAGCCATCCGCATCCTCCTGGAGGGCAAGATAGAGAAGATGGCTTCATGTTAAACTTCAGCAAGGGCTCTGATAGATCCCAGCTCTCAGGATGCGACCGGCCCACCTTCATCCATTGCCATGTCTTTCTTAGAAGCTGGAAGGAGGGTGTAGTGCCTAGCTGGTGTCATACAAAGAAGAATGAGACTTGATCTCAAGGTCCAAGGAGCTATAAGGGGTAATGGGAAATCCACATTCACCAGTGTGATCAGAAATCACACTTGGCCTTATGGAAAAGCTTGGTAAGTCATGCTCGTTTCAGCCCACCCCCTTCCGCTTACAGACGGACGTGAGCCAAGGTCACACACCTTCTCATTTTGTCAGCCTCTTGGATGCCAGCCGCCTCTGACATTGGCACCCAGTTTGCTGAAGTTGTAGTCGATTGTTGGACTGTGATTGGCAGTCTCTGGGGGAATCTGGGACAACTTACTCGTGGCCAGGCAGAGACAGAGGCAAGCGTGGGGTGGTGTGGCCACACTCGGAACTTAGACAGGCTGGACCTGGAACCCCTGGCTGAAATGCCTCCATGCCTGTGCCTAGACGAATGTCTTCTTGAACAACAAAACACAAAGAAACATAAGGGACTATAGTCCACCTCCCCTCCTGCCTCCAGCAAACGAGCGAGCAAAGAAAACTACTGTTTGTTCTTGTTCCCCACTGCTGCACCAGGGGGCCCAATAAAGCCTGGCTTGAATTTCTTATCAGGACTCTGATCAATTTCTGTTGATTAAGAAAGCCAAGAACCTTGGTCGGTAACAGGCCGACCAACCTGACTGAGGAAGGGAAGACCTTGGGAGGAAGAGACAGAGAGGTAGAGGTTCAGGGTCTTCCTGCCAGACGTGTTGAGAATGTTTACAGGCCTGGAGGAGAGAGAATAAGAGTCTTGTTCCAAAGATTGCGAATAAATGCTTGAGTTGCCTGGAGGGCAGAGATAGCACTGAAGTGGAAGGCAAAGCCAGCTTCAGAGGGGCTCAGAAGAGACGCTGCGGGCCTGTGCTTTATCCTGAGAGTAACAGGAAAGCTGTCCCTCTGCCCTTGTCTAGAACAGCTCTTCTGTGGCCATTTTCCTTTCCTGCCTCTCTTTACAAGGCTCCCAGGTGCCTAGGATACACTTCCTTTAAGCTTGGCCTGGTCAAATCCTGCCCATCCTCCAAGGGCCTGTTCAGATTCCCTTTAGTCCAGGAAGCCTTCTTTGACTACTCATTTCATTTATTCATTCATTCAACAAGTGTACACTAAGCTACTCCAGGGGGCCAGACACTGTGCTAGGCACTGGCCATGAGCAAGCAGATATGTTTCCTATCGTTGTGCAGTCTGTGGAGTTCAGTGGTTTGGAAACTGTGGTGGTATCTCCTCTTTTGATCTCCTCCAGGTACATGGCCTCAAGAGACATGGGTTCAATTCCTGGGCTGGGAAGATCTCCTGGAGGAAGAAATGGCAACCCACTCCAGTATTCTTGCCTGGAAAATTCCATAGACAGAGAATCCTGTCAGGCTACAGTCCATTGGGTCGCAAAGAGTCAGACACAGCTGAACATGTACGCAGGTATCAGCCAGTGAGGCTGTCAAGGACGGTTCTGTGAGCAGTCCGCTCACTCCTAGACAGACAGCAGCTTACGGCAGAGACCAGGCCTCCTCATCTCCATCTCTGGGGGTGGCTGGCACAGTGCTGGGCGCTTGGAGTGCTTAGCCCACATTTTAGAGATACCGCTTTCCAACAGCCTGAAACAAAGTGGAAAGTTCCCCTGGCTGACACCCACCCGTTTCCCTGTCCTCCTCAATTCCAACGCAGCCCCTCTGCAGAAAAGAAAGACGGAAGCTCCAGCTGAACCTTTGGCCCCAGGACCCAAAAAGAGGACTGAGGAAAGAGGCAACGCCCGGGCTGGATGCCAGTACGGATGCCTCGGGCCGAGCGGGGTTCTTGGCCCTGTGCTCTCTGGAATGTGACACGAGCCTGCCAGGGCGGCTCGGAGCAGCTCTGCCCTGGACCTGCCTCCTCGGCCTGGACCAGCCACGCTGGCAGCTCCTCCGGGCCTGCTCGCAGTGCACGGGTGCCCCGCGGTGGCCAGAAGGCAGGCCAGCTCTCCTGCTTCCTGAGGGCTCGTGTGTCACCAGCACAGAAGGCTCACCTGGATGGGGCGAGCCGTGGCTGCGGCTGAGTTTCCTCCACTCTGACCTGACCGCTCACCTGGGCTCTCTGGGAACGTTCCTAACAGCGTGCAAATTCATTGTCAGAAGAGGCTGACCTCACCCGGTACTGTCTTCCTCCAATTCAGGCACAGACCCAGCACCTGCTTCTGGGCACTCCCCAATGCAATCTGAAAAACAAGCTCTTCAG
>NW_011494910.1:1008580-1020942 GCF_000754665.1 Bison bison bison
GAAAAACAAGCTCTTCAGAGGCCATTCTAAATGCCCACAGCAGGGCTGGGGCACCCCGTGTTAGACCCTCACCTTCAAGGGTGCAGAGGATGAGACAAGGAAGCCAGGCTAATCTGCAGCTTGCCATCCCCATCTAGGCAGAGGCTGGAGGGCAGTCAGAGAGGATGGCAACTGAGGTGAGGCCGAAGGCTAGGGGAGGAGGGGGCTCCCAGGGCTGAGACAGAGCCCTGGAGTCCTGTGAAAGGTTGGTGCACCTCGTTTTAAGTTTAATTCCCACCTCCCAAAATGCCGTGTGCAGCCACCAGAAAGATGGGTGTTACCCTTCCTGAAGCCATGGAGCAGACAGTCCTATCTCTGCGGCTTTGTGTGGGGCCCCTCATCTCCTGCGCATGAGCCTCCTGGGAGCCATACCACCGCAGTCCTACCAAAAAGCCTGAGCAGAGCTAGACAGAGAAATGAGGCAGGAAAATAGCGTCAGGGCCCAAGACTGGAGGACATCAGGAGGAAGCAAGACCAGAGACGAGAGAGAAACTGCAAGAGGGCAGCTTGAAGAGATAAAGTGCAAGCAACGGTCAGGTCAGTCAATGAACAGGACTGAGTTTACCCACCAGAGAAATGGAGAGCTGAGTGTCCTGAGACCTGTCTATTTGCTAGAGGTTGTATCAGGGCCTTTCAGGCACATGGCATTTAACTCTCATTTCAGCCAGTCTCGTACAAGAGACCGAAACTTCTGTAAGGAATTTCAGCAATAGTTTGCAGCTCCACGGTGCCATGGCAGATTGCGAATGGCTTCCCTATCATCCTGTCTTCACTGTGAGAAGAGGCATGGCTGGATCGAGAGCAGATAAAAGGAACTCTAGAACTCTGAACACTTAGGACTGAAATCAGGGTCTTCTACTCCAGCTCTGCCTCCAGGAGAAATTAGATTTCAAGGAGAAAAACTGGATTCTTTACCAACTGAGCTATCAGGGAAGCCCAATGAGAACAATGTCATGTCTTAATTAGGCAGCCAACTACTTTTGAAGGGAGGTCCCAGAATCAACCAATCTTTCTTCCCTTCCTCCCTCTAAGATGATTTATGGAGCAATTACAAACTGTTGAGCGTGGTGTTAAGTCTGAGAAACAAATGAAGAAAAGATCTAGCCCTTGGCCTTGGGGAACTCACAATCCCCTGAGAAATTTCAGAAAAATGAGGGAGATCTTCACATATACGCCCTTACTTTCAGGACACTTTTTCCCCATCTTTACTTCTGAGTTCCTCGTTGAGGGCCCGGCAAAGCTCCTGCTTCTCCCCACAGCCCAGCATCTTCTGTTTGGTCAAGCTCTGGCCAAGCCCTCCTTCTCCATCCTCTCCCGGAGCTGCTCCAGGGGCTATAGCCAGAGTAGTCTGTGATGCCACAGACAACAGTTCTCGAAAAGCCTTGAGTCTTTCACATATCTGGGCCCCTTTCACATATCTGGATACGGCTGGGCCTAGGGCAGCCTAAATTCTCAAGCCCTAAGTCACGCAGACTCCCAAGCCTGGAACAGATAAACATTCCTTTGGCTTTCAATTTCTTCCCCTCACAGTTACTGATCCAACCATCTCCTTACACATAGAAGCACGCAAAACACCCCACTCTCCATCTTCTGGGAAATCACAGCACGGCCCCCAGAGAGCCATTACCCACGCAGTCCATTCTCAAAGCATTTGCCATCAAATAAACTCAATCTGGCAACCAAAAAATAAAATAAAATAAATAATGTTTCAAAATAACTCAAGTTCTTGAGAATCCTATGAGAAGGATCAAAACAATACTTCTCAAAATTCTGTTTTTCCTCTCCCGTTTATTTCTCTGTATACCAAATCTGATCCTGTAGTGCTCCTTTCCAAAATTCTTGCCTCCCAAACTCCTCTTCCAGCTCTAGGCATATCCCTTCTTCTCTTCACTTTCTCCTGATTCTGCAACTCAAAGTCCAAAACACACGGACACCCCACTGGAGAGGTGATGGGAAGACGACTGAGCCAAGCTCTCTCTTCCAGACAAGGGAGAGTGTGAACCCTGGAAATATTCATGCAATCATCACTTTTTCGCCATCACAGTAGCTGTCACCACAGATAGCCCTTAGAGATCACACTAAACCCCAACTAGACAGGACAATTTCTGGACAAAGTGACCATACCAACCTGACTATTCTGGTCAGTCTTGATCTAAATATTCTGTTCCAATTCAAAGCTACAATGGGCTACCATTAGAAAATTGTCCCAATTTTGAGTTGAGGAAAATATGGTCACCGTATCTCTGACCCACCCTTCCTCTTAGCAACCTAAATATATCCTGACTGTATTAAATACTTTCTGTATTGCTATAGTCCGAAAGCCTGTGACCCTCTTTGGAATTCATGTGTTGAAATCCTAACTGCCAGTGTGATGGTATTTGGAGGTGGGGCATTTGGACAAAGATCAGGTCACAGGGATAGAGCCCTCATGAACAGATTAGTGCTTCTGTAAAGGAGACCCCAGAGGGCTCCCCAGCCCCTTCTGCCATGCAAGGACGCAGTGGGAAGACAGCACTTTGTGAGTCAGGAAGTGAGCTTTCATCAGATACCTAATCTGCAGGTAACCTGCTTTTGGATTTCCCAACCTCCAGAAGGATGAGAAATAAATTCTCATTGTTTGTGAGCCACCCATTCCGTAGTATTCTGTTGTAGCAACCCAATGGCCTAAGACATACCTTATTGTTGATCCATTAGTTGATCTACAATACATATTGTTGATCCATTAGTGTCTGTTTGGTCACCTGGAGACCATAGGGTCCTTAAAGTCTCAGACCATGTCTATTCTCTCTCTGTCCTAAGCCTCATGAATAGGTCTGTAGCAGTTAGCTAATGCTGCATAACAAATTATCTCAAATATTAGTGACTTAAAATGATAATAATCATTTATTACTGTTCATTGTTTCTGTGGATCAGGAATCTGAGAATGGCTTGGCTGGGTAGTTCTGATTCAGCTTTCATAAGGTTGTGGTCAAAATGTCAGCCAAGGCTACAGTTTCTAAAGGTGTGATTAGGTCTGGAGAACCTACCTCCAGGGTTGCCTACTCACATGGCTGACCAGTTGGTGCTGGCTATTGGGGGAAAGCCTTGATTCCTCTTCAAGGGGAAATTTTCATGTGACCTGAGCTTCATGAACATGGCTACTAGGTTCCAAAGTTGAACATTTTGAGATAGAGGGAACCAGGCAGAAGCTGAAGTTTTTTGTAATCTAAACTTTGGAAGTCACATGGCATCATTTCTGCTGTGCTCTATTGTTTAAGCGGAGAAGGCAATGGCACCCCACTCCAGCACTCTTGCCTGGAAAATCCCATGGACGGAGGAGCCTGGTGGGCTACAGTCCATGGAGTCGCTAAGAGTTGGAAACGACTGAGCGACTTCACTTTCACTTTTCATTTTCATGCATTGGAGAAGGAAATGGCAACCCACTCCAGTGTTCTTGCCTGGAGAATCCCAGGGACGGGGGAGCCTGGTGGGCTGCCATCTATGGGGTCACACAGAGTCAGACACGACTGAAGCGACTTAGCAACAGCAGCAGCAGCAGCAGCAGCTATTGTTCAAGGCAATCCCAGGACCCTGCTGATTCAAGAGGAAAGGGAACATAAAACCTGCCTCTCACTGGGATGAGTTCCAGTCATGTGTTAAGGAAAGCTTGTGCATGTTCAGCCACATCTGACTCTTTGTAACTCTATGGACTCTATAGCCCTCCAAGCTCCTGTGTGCGTGGAATTCTCCAGGCAAGAACACTGGAGTGGGCTGCCATTTCCTACTCCAAGGGATCTTCCTGACCCAGAAATCAAACCTGCATTTCCTGCATCTCCTGGGAAGCCCAGGGAGAGCTCATGGGATTGGATAAATATACAGATATAGCCACCTTGGGAGAATAGAGAGCCCCCGCATCTCTGGCTCTTGCAAACCCATAACAAATGCTCATGGGTGGACTTTGTATTCACTGGCACCTGGAACTGAAACAGCCATGTCACAAGAGGAGGGAAATTAACTCAGAGTCCTAATTATTCACCACTCTCTGTACACACATCCTGTGCGTGAAATCTTAGATGTCCTCCCTACCCCAACCCTCGCCCTAACCACATGGCTTGCCTTGACCAACAGGCTGTCAATAGACATGAGTTTAGCAGAAGCTTTATAAGGCCCTTGCATGTTTCTCCTGGGGCTCCTGCACTTCTGTCCTTGCTATGAAAATAAACCTGAGCTAGCTCATGGAGTATCTGAGACATGTAGAAAGAAATCGATTTGTCTCAGCTGTCCCAGCCAAGGAAAGCTGACCTACAAATATGTGAGTGGCACCAGGGAAGGTGAGACCCACTCAGCACCTCACAAGCCTGTGAGCTAAACCGACTTCTAGGTTGACGGCCTGAGTTTGGAGGTTGGTCAGTTATGCTGTATATTCGAGGCAATGAGTAACACAGCAATCTCCGACTATCACAGACTGATACAGGTCAGGCTCAGTGTCTGTAGTAGACAGATTGTTGACCCCCCAGTGTCCACATTCTAATCCTCAGAGCCTGTGAATATGTTACCTTACATGGCAAGCAAGACCTTGCAGATAGGATTAAGTTAAGGATCTTGAGATAGAAAGATCATCTTGCATTTTCAGGGTGGGCCTAATTTAATCACAAAGGTGCTTATGAGAGGGAGGAAGAGGGTCAAAGTCAGTGACGATAGCAGATTTTGAGTGTGTGTTCTGGCCGTGGAAGGCAGGGCCACAGCTGAGGACTGCAGGCAGCCTCTAGAAGCTGCAAAAGGCCAGGAAATAAATTCTCTCCTAGAGCCTCCAGAAGTAACTCAGTTCTGTTGAAACCTTGATTTTCACCTATAGGACACATTTCAGATTTCCAGCCTGCAGAAGTGTAAGAGAATAAATTGATTGTTTTAAGTCATTTATGTTTATGGCAATTTGTTACAGCAGCAATAGGAAACCAACATAGTGTTTAACAACTACATTCCCCGGAAACAGTTAGGTGTCACACTATGACCCTCACATACTCTTCTGGAAAGTGGGGGTGTGTGGTAGATTAAAGTTGGCCACAGACTTTGCCTACCCCTCTTTCTGAGATCTGGGTTGGCTTTAGTGGTTTGCTTGACCACTAGAATATGCAAAAGTGATGTTCTGGAACTTGTAAGGCTTGTAACAAGAAAACTTCCTTCCTCCCAGGTGTCGTAAAACACTGCTTAGTAGCCCAGCTCTCCGGCACTTGTTCCAAGCCAGGCAGCTGGTTATCCTTCCTCAATTTTTACCAAAATGTCTACTGACACCTCCCCTCCAGTCCCTTCAGACTCTTTAGGGGGTTCTAGAATGAAATTTTTGGAGAGGTACCCACTGAGCAACTGCACAGAAGCCCAGTTTTCTTCCAGAGTTACAGCTTGGCTCCCCTCTGTGTGCTGTTCCTTCCACTGCTTCTGGAGGCAGGGAGGCACTGACAGCTCTCCTTGGAGCGTTCATCCCAGGCTCTGCCCATGCCTGCCATCTCCCCGGAAGCCGGTGGGTTAGGCTAGAGTGTGCTGGGGTTGAACAGGTGGGGAGTGTAGTTCATCAGAAGGTCTGGGAATTAGAGCCTAGAATTGGAGCTGGACTGGGACGAGGAAGAAGGGAACAAGCCTCTGCCTTTAATTAGAGGAAGTGTTGGTGCATTCCAGGGAACAAGTTCCTGCCTTTAATTAGAGGAAGTGTTGGTGCATTCCAAAGCTTCTAATTTATTTACTCCAACTTCCCTCTTCCACTTCCCTTTTGCAGCTATGACCGCCAGATCTGCGTTTGTCAAATGTAGGAATAGCATCACCATTTTCAACAATGAAATTTTCAACCTTTCACAAAAGATGCTATCTATAATTTAAAAATAGATTTTCCACCTCCCCTCTTTTCAAGCACTAGCCTAGCTGTTTCCAGCTTTAAATATGTTATGCGTCTCTCTGCATTCTCTCAAGGAAATGGTAGGGTCTAGGAGTTAAGAGTGTGGATTCTGGAGTCAGATAGACCTGGGTTTAAATCCCAGCTTGCCTCTTAATAGTCATACAAGTGAGTTACTAAGGCTCTGTAAGCCTTGGCTTTCTGTTCTGAAGAATGGAGTGAATTATAGGGCTATTTGAGGAATTCAGTAAGACAGACCACATCAACAGCCTGGCTTACAAGTGCTGTAGCAATTGTTATTTAGACTCTCATTGCTTGGTTAGCTCTGAATAAGTCAGTACACAACTGACTTCTCCCCTGGTTCTTTATCTAGAGGACAAGAATCTGGGGAGATAGGCACAAAGGACCTTGACCCAAGGTGTTTCCGTTCTCAGTTCCCACTGTGGGTAAGGTCAGAGGAGGTGGGCTCCTGAGTTCAGAAACAGACCTAGATTTGATGAGAGACCCTAGGGCTTGCGGAGGTGTATCATCCTCTCTGTTCTGTTCATTTCTCTGCTCTAGTGACAGACCTTCTAGCCTCAGTCTCATATTCCACAGAGAAAATTTATCAAGGTAAGGCTTCGTGAGAGCTGGTTTTGGAGGACAGAGCACCATTCAGAGAACTGGGAGAATAAAAATATATGCCCAAGTCCACGTCTGTGGGTGTATTTGAAAGTGGAAGACGCTTGAAAAAATGCAGAACTGAATGATGGCATTAATCGAGTCACCCCCTGCTTGCAGGACCTGACTGTGACAAACAGGTAAATCCCCAGTTTTCCAGGGGGACGTCAGCCAGTGGTTTGGGGGCCAGTTGAAATGTAAATGCTCCCCGATGTTTAATGTAAATCCCTGCCCTGAAGCCAGCCTAAGCCCTGTTCTCCCTTCGCAACAGTGAGCAGGCAGGCAGAGGGCCCTCTTCCTCAGAAAGCGCATTTTCCAACTCCATGGTTACAGCCCATCCCAGGGGAAGTCGCTGAAGGCAGGCGGTTCCGTGGCTCCACCTCACAAAGTTTTTGGTGGGGGAGGACAGAACTCACTTCAGAGGAGCGAGTGAGGCCGCTGTTCCAGACATCAAGGCTGCCGGGGCGTTGAATACATAAAGGTCACCGCGGCCTGTGTCTGGAGCCTCCTCTGGGCTCCCCTTAGCAGCAGGCACCAAAACACTGTATTCATGACCCATTACACCAACCGAGGTGGCAGCAGCTATGAGATTGCAAAACATTTTCCATCCTCAGCCCCTGCTCTGGTAACTTCACTCTTCATTGCTAATACTTCTAGTTTTTCCATATTTACCTCAGATGAATGAATGACTAGATTCAGAAGGGTTTTTTTTGCGGGGGGGATGATTTTTGGTTTTTTTCAGTGAAATGGTTGGAAAATTACTGCTAACACTACAATGATCCTTTTTCTCCTGTCTTTTTTTTTTTTAAGAGACTGGGGTTGGAATAATTTTTTTTTTTTCTTCTTCTTCTAAAAGGTACCTAAAGATTTAGATTTATAGTACGTGACCACTTGTTTTATATTTTCTCAGAAAGCTCCAGTTTTTTAAAAGGAATTTGTAAAATCTGTACATAAATATGATTTAAATTCTACGAAGCACTATTCACAAACTAATATGTACGAGAAGTGTGATTCATTTTCTTTCATTTCTATTTTGACTTTTTATTCAGTTGGGCTGGCAGAATCTTTGAGAACCAACCTCCTTCCTCAAGGTGGTGTCTAATGCCTAGATCTGATTCTCAGTGGGCCTCTTTGCAGAGAAAGCCTCCTCCAAGACCTCAGCCAACCTCCTTGGTCTGGGTGGGTGGGACTCCGGGTGAGTAGATGCCCTGTGCTCTGCCCGGAGTCCCTTCAGGCTGATGGCTCTCTCCGTTATTCTCTGCCACTCTTGGAAGGTTCTGGAGCTCCAACCATGTGCCAGAACAAACAGGAGCCTCCATAAGGCCTTCCACTGAGTTAGGCAGTCTGGCAACGTTTCTCTACACACTTGTTGCCTGGAGCTGTCCCGTTGGTGAGGCGCAGACTGCCTGTTCTTGGACCCCTCTTATCTCCCTGGGGTTCTCCCCTCTCTGAGGCTCAGCCTGGTCACTGAGGGAAGAAATGGGTGCAGGGCCAGATTTTCAAAACCTCCTCAGTATTTGTGCCCCTTTTGTTGCCCTCCCTCAACTCTGTCTGAATTTTAGGAGGTGTCCCTCTGGCTGGGGTGATGGAGTCTCACATTTCTCTCCCAAGCCTTGTATCTAGTCTGCATTCTAATCAAGGGGACAACACTGGGCAGAGGGTGATTTTTGCTCCATTGATACCACACTGCCCGAGGCAATGAGTCAAGCGATCCCCAGCTTTGGTGAGAAAGGGCAAAGAGAAGAAGACAGCAAAGAGGGGACGCATAAGTCAACAGTTCTGAGAGCTTTCCTCCCCAGCCTGAAGACTCAGCCCTTTAGCATGTTGACCATATGTCTGTATTTTGTATGAGAGCCCTCAGTTAGAGTTATTTTATTATTTAAAAGGAGACTCTTTATTAAATCTGTAGCTAAATTTGTTTTAAATTGCATCCTCTGGCAGGGCTTTCTATATAAATACATTAAAGATGGGAGAGAGTGGGAGGCCCCTGAGCTGTGCCTTGCTTTCCTCTGCAGATGTGTTGCATCTTTCTTTTTTTGTGTGTGTGTTGCATCTTTCAAAGTGGTGGTGTCTAGAGGTCCCTTGGCTCACCTGGGTTGGAATCAAACAATGCTCAAAAACTCTTCCCCAGAATAGGGGAGTGTCCCTGAGCACTTCCAGCTCCCAAAAGACAGTGCATGTGCTCCCTGGTTCCCTAAGCCTGACAGGGCAGCTTGCCCCTCATCGAGAGAACTGTGGAATCCTGTCTGCTTCAAGGGCTCTTTCCAAAATGATCTCCCAAGCAGATCACACCTGAACTTGGAGTAGTCACTCACACCCCTCTCATTTCATTCTCTTCTTGTCCCTTCCTCCAAGGATAGCATCCTGCATACTAGCATTTCCTAGTATGTAAATAGCTTATAATTAGGGTTTGTTTTACCTAGTGTGGTGTTCTTAATAAAGGTAAGTGTCATGTGTATGAGTCATATCCAAGCCCCATCTGCTTTCTCTCTCCTGCCTACCCTGAACCACCCCAGGGTCATTCCAGCTGCCCCCAGGATTTCAGCCGGCCCTGATGTGCAGATGACCAAGTCGCTCTGTCCGCCTACATTTCCCACTAAACCCCACACCTTTGCACCCACGTGCCTGCTAGACTTCCACTTAGAGGTCAAACTTGAAACATCTCAAATTCAAGTTGTTCAAGAGTGGACTCCTTAATTTCTTCCATAAACCTGAGGGTCCTTTGCATTCCATATTCTAGTGTATTGTAGTCCACAGGATTTTTGGTCCATGCATCTCTGGATGGACTGGTGGTGGTGGGCATGTTTATGAACCTCCTAAAATTCTTCGCAAGATTTTCCGTGAACATTTGTTTCCTGCCTGCAAATAGAGATGGTAGATTTTTCAGATCCTGACTGAAGAGCAAAGTGAACCCTGAGCGAGAGAGTCAAGCTCATGTCTGTTTCTCTGGCTGCGTTTCTTGGCAGTCCGCCCTGACTCCCAGCCACACACCTGAATCTGTGCTCTCGGGCAGTGACTGACTCTTGGAGTTCCTGGAAAACGCCATCAATCTCATGTATGCTTGCTCTTCTGCTGAAGGGTGTTACCCACCTACTTTGCATGCAACCTTCAAGCAGCACCTCCTCTGGGAAGTCTCCTCTGCCTGACCCAGGCAGAGCTGATCAGCCTTTCCCTAGTGCCCCACCTCCATATGGCATCCATCATACTGCAGGGCAGCGTCTTGCACCCTGGGTGTGCCTCAGATTCCCTGTGCATTGTTCAGTGAAATGCAGATGCTCCAGCCTTGCTTCCTTCCTCAGTAAATCAAAATTATGAGAGAGAGAGAGGCTCCTAGAGGACCCTAAAGTGCACTCTGCATGCTAAACCACAGTTGTAGGGCCTTTTATGGGTTCATATTAGTTGGACGCACCAGACTATGAAGTCCTTGAGAACAAGGATCTTGTTTCAGTCACTTCCCCAATCCCTGTAGCACTTGGAACAGTGCCAAAGCACGGTAGAATGAGCTAAGCCTGACACTGGCCTACTGGGAGCCCGATACCATTCTGGGGATTTTCATATACAGACATTTAGCACCTACAATTTCCCCATGAGGCATATCATTGATCCCATTTAGAGATGAGGAAATATTTGTGAATGAATGAACAAGTGAATAATTCTTTATAGAAAGCTGATTGGTTTAAAGATATCTGAAAGTGATTTATTTCATAAACATGACTTCTAAAGGGGCAAGAAATAGCTCACTCCGCTCTGATCATGCCCAGGGAGGGAAGAACAAGAGAATCCAGGAATAGACATGATGATTTTCTGGAAAAGAGACCTACTCAGGCGGTGGTAGAACCAGACCAGGGTTGCCAGAAATTCACCCAAGAGGACTCAGCACAGCCCAAGCTGAGCCCACTTCTTCCAGACTGGAGGTGTTGGCACAGGCAGGCTCAGAGGCCACCGGCGGAGGGAGGGCCACGGTCCTGTCTCCTGCCTCCCCCTCATGGCCGGTAAGAACAAGGCCCAGCCTCTAGCTGCCATTTGCCCTCTAGGGGGCAAAGTGATCAGGAACATAGTTTAAATCATGCAATTGTTATAAAGCCCTTGCCTACATAGGCCACTGGGCCCATTCAAAGCCACCCTCAAGCTGAACAATGCCTTTGCCATCACAGAATTCTGATCCTCACAACAGAAGTAATCGGGGGACCACTCCCAGCCAGTGGTTTGTTTAAAAGGGCACGTAGGAATCAGAAAACAGTGCAGAAAGGCGGCGTGCAAGACCACACTCACACCACAACCACAGTACCGGAGTGACCCATCCTTGTTCTCGTTCCATTTTCCAGGGTCCTGCTCTTCAAGGACCACCTCCTCCAGAAGCCTTCCCAGAAACTGCACACAATCTCCTCTGTCAGGCATCCACACCCAGCTCAACCCAGGGCCTTCCCTCATGTGGATCTTTCCCTCTCCCCAGGCTGCCAGTCCCAGCTTCCCCAGGGGGCCGTGAGCCCCTCAGACATGCAAACCTCCCATAGGAGCAGCACCCCACTGGAGCTCAGGAGGAAACAGCCTGACTGTTCTGCTTACCAACAAGTCTTAAAAAATTAAAACCCTCCCAGCTAAAATAACATCCAGCTATCTGAGTGAAGGATTTGCCCTTACATTTTAACATAGATTTTAGGGTTGTGCCAAGACAGTTTTCCAGAGACACAACATAGCAAGAGGTTAAAAGAGTCCTAAACTCTAGACTGAGACCTCTTGGATTTAAATTCCAGCTCTGTCACTTGCTAACTGTAAATTCATGGGCAAGCTCCTTAACCTTGCTGTACCTCAGTTTCCTCACCCATAAAATGGGTATAATAATACTCATCTCACATGCTAGTAATGCTCAAAGTTCTCCAAGCCAGATTTCAGCAGTATGTGAACCGTGAACTTCCTGGTGTTAAAGCTGGTTTTAGAAAAGGCAGAGGAACCAGAGATCAAATTGCCAACATCCGCTGGATCATGGAAAAAGCAAGAGAGTTCCAGAAAAACATCTATTTCGACTTTATTGACTATGCCAAAGCCTTTGACTGTGTGGATCACAATAAACTGTGGGAAATTCTGAAAGAGATGGGAATACCAGACCACCTGATCTGCCTCTTGAGAAATCTGTATGCAGGTCAGGAAGCAACTGTTAGAACTGGACATGGAACAGCAGACTGGTTCCAAATAGGAAAAGGAGTACGTCAAGGCTGTATATTGTCACCCTACTTATTTAACTTACAGGCAGAGTACATCATGAAAAACGCTAGACTGGAAGAAACACAAGCTGGAATCAAGATTGCGGGGAGAAATATCAATAACCTCAGATATGCAAATGACACCACCCTTATGGCAGAAAGTGAAGAGGAACTAAAAAGCCTCTTGATGAAAGTGAAAGTGGAGAGTGAAAAGTTTGGCTTAAACCTCAACATTCAGAAAACGAAGATCATGGCAACTGCTCCCATCACTTCATGGCAAATAGATGGGGAAACAGTAGAAACAGTGTCAGACTTTATTTTGGGGGGCTCCAAAATCACTGCAGATGGTGACTGCAGCCATGAAATTAAAAGACGCTTACTCCTTGGAAGGAAAGTTATGTTCAACCTAGATAGCATATTCAAAAGCAGAGACATTACTTTGCCAGCAAAGGTCCGTCTAGTCAAGGCTATGGTTTTTCCTGTTGTCATGTATGGATGTGAGAGTTGGACTGTGAAGAAGGCTGAGCACTGAAGAATTGATGCTTTTGAACTGTGGTGTTGGAGAAGACTCTTGAGAGTCCCTTGGACTGCAAGGAGAT
>NW_011494910.1:1021042-1021593 GCF_000754665.1 Bison bison bison
CTCCAGTGTTCTTGCCTGGAGAATCCCAGGGACGGGGGAGCCTGGTGGGCTGCTGTCTATGGGGTCGCACAGAGTCAGACATGACTGAAGCGACTTAGCAGCAGCAGCAGCCATGGACTTCACTGTTGTACAACACAGATCTAAGCCAGGAGACCAGGCAGGTCTCAGATGTGTGTGTGAGCGGACGACACTGGGGAGCAGCGTCTGCCCATGTTCTGATCACTGCCAGGTGGGAATGCAGCCTGGATTCAGGACTACAGGGTCTTTGGGTTTTTCCAGAGAAGCTGGAAATCTGGATTTTTAAAATGTGAAATTTCCCATTTTCTAATGTTGGTAGCTCGGAGAAGGCAATGGCACCCCACTCCAGTACTCTTGCGTGGAGAATCCCATGGACAGAGGAGCCTGGTGGGCTGCAGTCCATGGGGTCGCTAAGAGTCAGACACGAGTGAGCAACTTAACTTTCACTTTCCAC
This sequence comes from Bison bison bison, assembly GCF_000754665.1. NCBI lineage: Eukaryota > Metazoa > Chordata > Mammalia > Artiodactyla > Bovidae > Bison > Bison bison. The sequence goes on from NW_011494910.1 coordinate 1,021,515, forward strand.
TTTCATGCATTGAAGAAGGAAATGGCACCCCACTCCAGTACTCTTGCCTGGAGAATCCCATGGACGGAGGAGCCTGGTA
>NW_011494910.1:1021693-1027457 GCF_000754665.1 Bison bison bison
GTTGACGATGGACAGGGAGGCCTGGCGTGCTGCGATTCATGGGGTCGCAAAGAGTCAGACACGACTGAGCGACTGAACTGAACTGAACTGAATAGCCATGTGAGGAGCATTAAAGAGTTAGTATACATTTTGGACAGTGTCTGCCACATGAGCAGGAGTTCATGATATGATCCTCACATTAATTAAATTGATGTGATTCTCACAATACTAGAAAGTGGATAAAAATGTCTCCTCTTCACAAAAGAGGAAACCAGGCTCAGAGAAGTTTTGTGACCTGCCTCAGACAACACAGCTAATACATGAGCACATGGCTACTCACAGCCAGGACTCTGAGCTCCACAGACGTGGCATAAAAAAACCCTGAAACCCGGCATCCTTACCACGCCTCCATCTCCCCCTCCCCTGGCATTCCTGTGGCCTCCCCACACATTCTGGAAGCCTCCCAATAGCAGTTGCTTTCCCACCCTAAATCTACCAGAGACTGAGGGGATGATGTTCCCCTTGCCACACGCGTACATTTCTGGCTTGTGCAGAGAGCCACATATGGCCCACTCAGAGCCCAGTTGACAGTGCTGGTGGGCACTGTGGGTGGGCAGGGGCCACACCCTCATCTGGCTCCCGTGACCCAGTTTACTCAGGTCCCTAAGATCATCTCCTAGAGCCGCCCTGCCGGGCTTTGCTGACACAGCCTCCCGGGCCCAGTGCAGCGGGGCTGTCAGAGCAGGAGGCCTGGACCACAGGTCTCTGCCCTAAGCTGGCATGGTACAGGAGCTGGGCCAGAAGGAGGTGGGCTCAGGACCTTAAACAGCTGCTGATGGGGAGCGGGCTGACGAGCTTGCTGTGCACAGGAGCCAGGTGCTACCTGAGAGGAGACTGACGGCACACAGGAGATTCGGGTGGGATTCTCAGACAGACATGACCTGGATGGAGCTTCACCAGCTGTAGCATGAATGTGATCCCGTCATGGTGTCCTGGGCTTGTAACTCACCCAGCCCCTTCCATGTAAATGTTGCCTCTCTAGGTCTCATAACTACCCTCTCAGTTAGGTACTGTTATCTCCATTTACAGATGAGGAACTGGAACTCAGAGCTCCAATCTCCAATTTAGGGGGTCTTGCTATGGAGAAGGCAACGGCACCCCACTCCAGTACTCTTGCCTGGAAAAATCCCATGGACGGAGGAGCCTGGTGGGCTGCAGTCCATGGGGTCGCTAAGAGTCGGACACGAGTGAGCGACTTCGTTTCACTTTTCACCTTGATGCCTTGAGAAGGAAATGGCAACCCACTCCAGTGTTCTTGCCTGGAGAATCCCAGGGACGGGGGAGCCTGGTGGGCTGCTGTCTATGGGGTCGCACAGAGTCGGACACGACTGAAGCGACTTAGCAGCAGTAGCAGCGGCAATGTTGGTAGCTAATTTAATTTAGTTTAAAATGTCTAGCAGACTAAACAAAACACCTTCTTGGGCTGGACTTGTCTAAGGCTGCCAATTTGCAGACTTGGGCCTGCACACTGCCTCTAAGATGCGAATAAGGCTGCAATAAGCCCCATCCTTCTCAATTGAATTAAAATGCTCAAATGACCCATGTAGGTCATACATGTGTAAGTCAAACAAACCAATGATTGAGTAATTATTTACTGGATACCTGTAGATCAGACTTAGTTTTAGGGATACAGGATGTATCTTGCTTGATTGATAAAAACAGAAAAAACGTCAAACTCATGGAATTCATATTCTAATTGGCAGACATATGATAAAGAGAAATTTGAAAATTTTTTAAGGAGAAAAAGAAGGCAGAAAGAGGACTTAAGTTTTATGCAGGCTTCTTGATTTCAGATAGGGTAGCCAGAGATAGCCACTGAGAAGGTAAAATGTGATAAAGACTTGAAGTCAGGGAGGGAGGGAGTCACACAGGTATTTGCAGGGAGAACAAACAGAAAGAGAAAATAGCAAGTACAAAAGCCCTGAGGCCCAAGGAGGGTTCTGGAGTGGTTGAGAAACAGGAAGGAAGCAAGGGGGGCCCAGAGAAGGGTGAAGAGCAGTATTAGTGATGAGAGACAGGAGAGTGAGGGAGAGAAGGCCAAAGAACCTAGGGCTTCCGATCTCACTTGGAGGTAGACAGGAAGCCATCGGAGTGACAAGGTCATTACTGCTTCCGTGTTGAGGATCAACTGAAGAGAACCAAGGAAGGAAGCAGAAAGAGCTTTTAAAAGGCTAGTGCGATAATATGGGTAAGAAGATGGTGGCTCCTGAGGCTGCAGTGCAGAGCAGTATGTGAGAGCATCGAGGCTGGAGCACTCCCAGGGGCAGGAAGGTGCCAGCTCCACTCTTGCTGGATCAGGCAAGGGCCTGGAGGCAGAGCTGTGCTTCTCCCACCAGTTTTGCTCCCCATCTCCTTCTGTGGGATCTTGGGCATCCCTGCCAGGGGGCAATGAAGAAGTATAAGATACAGATCTTCAATATGGGTGCTACCCGTGTGGCTTTTGACAGGTTGTTAACCTGAATCTCAGTTTCTTTATTTTTAAAGTGGGGATAAAAATGAAAATGAAGCAATATATTAAGGTTCTTAACATATTGCCTGGCATGTAGTAGCCATTAAATGTGTGAAAATTATGATAATGATGATGATGTTGATGAAAAGACTAAAACAAGGGGAACAAGATTAACTTAGGATAGGACATGTGTGTGTGTGTGCTCAGTCGTGTCCAACCCTTGGTGATCCATGGACTGTAGCCTACCAGGATCCTTTTCCATGAAATTTTTTAGGTGGCATAGTTGTTTAGTTGTTGTGGACCACAAAAAACTGTGGAAAATTCTTAAAGAGATGGGAATACCAGACCACCCTACCTGCCTTCTGAGAAATCTGTATCAGGTCAAGAATCAACAGTTAGAATCGGACATGAAACGGACTGGTCCCAAATTGGGAAATGAGTACATCAAAGCTGTATACTGTCACCCTGCTTATTTAACTTCCATGCAGAGTACATCATGTGAAACGCTGGGCTGGATGAAACACAAACTGGAATCAAGATTGCTGAGAGAAATACCAATAACCTCAGATATGCAGATGACACCACCCTTATGGCAGAAAGTGAAGAGGAACTAAAGAGCCCTTGATGAAGGTGAAAGAGCAGAGTGAAAAAGCTCAACATTGAAAAAAACTAAGATCATGACATCCAGGCCCATCGATTCATGACAAATAGATGGGAAACAATGGAAACAGTGACAGACTTTATTTTCTTCTCTAAAATCACTAGAGATGGTGACTGCAGCCATGAAATTAAAAGATGCTTACTCCTTGGAAGTAAAGCTATGACCAACCTAGACAGCATATTAAAAAGCAGATATTATTTTGCTGACAAAGGTCTGTGTAGTCAAAGCTATGGTTTTTCCAGCAGTCATATACAGATGTGAGAGTTGCACCATAAAGAAGGCTGAGTGCCAAAGAATTGATGCTTTTGAACTGTGGTGTTAGAGAAGACTCTTGAGAGTCTCTTGACCTGCAAGGAGATCCAACTAGTCAATCCTAAGAAAATCAGCCCTGAATATTCTTTGGAAGGACTTATTCCGAAACTTTGAAAGGAATGATGCTAAAGCTGAAACTCCAGTACTTTGGCCACCTCATGCGAAGAGTTGACTCATTGGAAAAGACTCTGATGCTGGGAGGGATTGGGGGCAGGAGGAGAAGGGGACGACAGAGGATGAGGTGGCTGGATGGTATCACTGACTGGATGGATGTGAGTCTGAGTGAACTCCAGGAGTTGGTGATGGACAGGGAGGCCTGGCGTGCTGCAATTCATGGGGTCGCAAAGAGTTGGACATGACTGAGCGACTGAACTGAACTGACTGATGCCGAAACTTCAATACTTTGGCTACCTGATGCAAAGAACTGATCATTAGAAAAGACCCTGATGCTGGGGAAGATTGAAGGCAAGAGGAGAAAGGGACAACAGAGGATGAGATGGTTGGCTGGCATCATCAACTCGATGGACTCATATGAGTCTGAGCAAGCTCTGGGAGTTGGTGATGGACAGGGAAGCCCATGGGGTCGCAAAGAGTTGGACACGACTGAGCAACTGAACTGAACTGAGACCATGGTGGCACAGGTGGTAGAATCCACCTGCCAACGCAGGAGACGTAGGTTCAATCTGTGGTGGGAAAGATTCCCTGGAGAAGGGAATACCAACCACTCCAGTATGCTTGCCTAGAAAATTCCATAGACATAGGAGCCTGGTGGCTACAGACCATGGGGTCACAAGGAGTTTGACACAACTGAATACACACACACACATGCAAATCAGACCAGCCTTCAATCTTGGGAGCAATCAGGAACAAAAGGAAAAAATAATTGGTGTTAAAGAATCATTTATACATTACATAAATATGCATTTGTAAGGCCTCCACAAACAACAATTTCGCACTGTTGCACTTCTTTTTCTTAGGGATGGTTTTGGTTGCCACTCCCTGTACAATGTTACAGACCTCCATCTATAGCTCTTCAGGCACTCTTGTCTATTAGATCTAATCCCCTGAATCTGTTTGTCATTTCCACTGTATAATCATAAGGGTTTTGGTTTAGGTCATACCTGAATGGTTTAGTGGTTTTCCCTACTTTCTTCACTTTAAGGCTGAATTTTGCAATAACTGGTTCATGATCTGAGCCACAGTCAACTTGTGGTCTTGTTTTTTCTGACTGTATAGAGCTTCTCCATCTTCGGCTACAAATAATATAATCAATCTGATTTTGGTATTGACCACCAGGTGATGCCCATGTGTAGAGTAGTCTCTTGTGTGGTTAGAAAATGGTGCTTGCTGTGACCAATGTGTTCTCTTGGCAAATCTCTGTTAGCCTTTGCTCTGTGCTCTGCTTCATTTTGTACCCCAAGGCCAAACTTGCCTGTTACTCCAGGTATCTCTTGACTTCCTACTTTAGCATTCCAGTCCCCTATGATGAAAAGGACATCTTTTTTTTTTGGTGTTAGTTCTAGAAGGTCTTGTAGGTCTTCATAGAACCATTCAACTTCAGCTTCTTCAGCATCAGTGGTTGGGGTATAGACTTGGATTACTAGGTTGTTGAAATGTTTGCCTTGAAAATGAATTGAGATCATTCTGTCGTTTTTGAGATGGCACCCAAGTACTGCATTTCTGACTCTTTTTTTGACTATGAGGGCTACTCCATTTCTTCTAAGGGATTCTTGCCCACAGTGTAGATCTGAATTAAATCTGAATTAAATTTGCCCATTCCAGTCCATTTTAGTTCACTGATTCCTAAAATGTCTATGTTTACTCTTGCCATCTCCTGTTGGACTGTGTTCAGTTTACCTTGATTCATGGACTTAACATTCCAGGTTCCTATGCAATATAGCTCTTTACAGCATTGGACTTTACTTTCACCACCAGGTATGTCCACAACTGGGCACTGTTTCCTCTTTGACTCAACCTCTTTATTCCTTGTGGAGCTATTTCTCCACCCTTCTCCATTAGCATATTGGACACCTGCTGACCTGTGGGGTTCATTTTTCAGTGTCATATTTTTTTCCCTATTCACATTGTTCATGGAGTTCTCAAGGCAAGAATACTGAAGTGGTTTGTCATTCCCTTCTCCAGCGGACCACATTTTGTCACAACTCTCCACCATGACCCATCTGTCTTGGGTGGCCCTATACGGCATGGCTCATAGTTTCATTAAGTTACACAAAGTTGTGATCCACGTGATTATTTCGGTTAGTATTCTGTGATTGTGGTTTTCATTCTGTCTGCTCTCTGAC
>NW_011494910.1:1027557-1035868 GCF_000754665.1 Bison bison bison
AGGTCTTGCTCTGATGGGTGGGGCCATGTTCATTAAATCTTTAATCCAATTTTCTGCTGATGAGTGGGGATGTGTTTCCTCCCTGTACTTCAGCCTGAGGTCAAAGTGGTAGGGGTAATGGAGACATTCTCCATACGTACTTATTCCAGCACACTGTGCCTCCTAGGACTGCTGCTGCCGATGACCCTGACCCCGCAGCAGGCCACCGTCAATCCATGCCTCCACTGAAGACTCCCAAACACTCACAGGCAAGTCTGGCTCAATCTTTTGTGGGGTCACTGCTCCTTTCTCCTGGGTCCTGGTGCACAAACCTTCATTTGTGCCCTCCAAGAGTCAGCTAAAGGCAAAGGAGAAAATGTATGATATTCCCATCCTAATGTAGAGTTCCAAAGAATAGAAAGGAGAGATAAGAAAGCTTTATTAAGTGAACAATGCAAAGAAATAAAGGAAAACAATAGAATGGGGAAAACTAGAGATCTCTTCAAGAAAGTTAGAGATATCAAGGGAATATTTCATGCAAAGATGGGCACAATAAAAGACAGAAACGGTGAGGACCTAACAGAAGCAGAAGATATTAAGAAGAAGTGGCAAGCATACATAGAAGAACTGTACAAAAAATGTTTTAATGACTGGATAACCACGATGGTGTGATCACTCACCTAGAGCCAGACATCTGGGAGTACAAACTCAAGTGGGCCTTAGGAAGCATCACTACGAACAAAGCTAGTGGAGGTGACAGAATTCCTGCTGAGCTATTTCAAATCCTAAAAGATGATGCTACACTCAATATGCCAGCAAATTTGGAAAACTCAGCAGTGGTCACAGGAATGGAAAAGGTCAGTTTTCATTCCAATCCTAAAGAAGGGCAATGCCAAAGAATGCTCAAACTACCACACAATTGCACTCATTTCACATAGTAGTAAGGTAGTGCTCAAAATCCTTCAAGCTAAGTTTCAACAGTATGTGAACCAAGAACTTCCAGATATACAAACTGAGTTTAGAAAAGGTAGAGGAACCAGAGATCAAATTACCAACATTCGTTGGATCATAGAAAAAGCAAGTGAATTCCATAAAAATATCTACTTCTGCTTCATTGACTATACTGAAGCCTTTGATTGTGTGGATCATAACAAACTGTGGAAAATTCTTCAAGAAATGGGAATAACAGACCACCTCACCTGCCTCCTGAGAAACCTGTATGCAGGTCAAGAAGCAACAGTTAGAACCTGATATGGAACAATGAACTGGTTCCAAATTGGGAAAGGAGTACATTAAGGCTGTATACCATCACCCTTCTTATTTAACAGAGTACATCATGTGAAATGCCAGGCTGGATGAAGCACAAGTTAGAATCAAGACTGCTGGGAGAAATATCAATAACCTCAGTTATGCAGATGACACCACCCTTATGGCAGAAAGTGAAGAGGAACTGAAGAGCCTCTTGATGAAAGTGAAAGAGGAGAGTGAAAAATCTGGCTTAAAACTTAACACTCAAAAAACTAAGATCATGGCATCCAGCCCCATTGATTCATGACAAATAGATGGAGGGGAAATGGAAACAGTGACAGACTTTATTTTCTTGGTCTCCAAAATCACTGTGGATGACTGCTTCCAAGAAATTAAAAGACGCTTGCTCCTTGGAAGAAAAGCTATGACTAACCTAGACATATTAAAAAGTAGAGAAATCACTTTGCTGACAAACATCCGTCTAGTCAAAGCTGTTTTTTCCAGTAGTCATGTACTACAGATGTGAAAGCACCATAAAGAAGATTGAGTGCCGAAGAATTGATTGAGGTGTTGGAGAAGACTCTTGAGAGTCCCTTGGACTGCAAGATCAAGCCAGTCAATCCTAAAGGAAATCAACTGCCGGGAGCCAGCCTGAGGAACTCCGCCCATGGCAAAGGCCATGAGGAAGGAGGCTCGGCATACGCAAAGGCGGGTTCGAGCCTCAGGAGTCCCCCTGGAAATTCTCGAGCATCTACCCCCAAAACCAGAGTCTGCCTACTTTACTGCTTTGTGCTCTCACCTACACCTCTGACTTCACGGGGGGCTGTCCCCCACCACCATCTCTCTCCTGAATAGGTTCTTCCAGCCACATGTGATTGTTCAGAGCCTCCCAACTGTGAGAGGCATGAGATGTTCTAAACTGTCTGAATACAGATTCCTTTGAGCAGTTAAAAGATTGATTAGAAATTGTATTGGTGAAGGGTTTTTCACTTGTTGGGCCAATGTTTGCTGCTAAGTTTCCATATCCCTTACCTACTGTGTCCCTGGCAGTGTATTGATTAATATAATTGGTGTATAGGAATGTAAGTAGTAGCTTTAATGTTTGTAACCTTGGACCCTTGAGTTAATTCATTTTCTTGTTATAGCCCATCACACCTTTGCCCTATAGGAATGCAACTTTATCTAATGCTTTTGGAGGGTGGCGCCTGACTAATTACCTTTAGAGAAAAATAAGTTTTCTGAAGAAAGGGTCTTAAAATGTTAACAGGCCTCCGGGCCAGAAGATGATGCAAATCACCTAAACTTTTGCATATGATAAGTTTGCAGGAAGAAAGCCTGGCTTACTGCATGACTCTACCCCTTCCCCCATTATCCTCTATATAACTTAAGGTATAAAAACTACTTTGGAAAATAAAGTGCAGGCCTTGTTCACCGAAACTTGGTCTCCCCATGTCGTTCTTTCTCTCACCTTCTGGCTGAATTATTCAGCTTCTTTTCTCCACTGAATTTCCTCACTGAGCTATCCTTATTTAACCACTCTTTATATCCTTAATTAATGTTTAATTAAGCAATTGTTTCCTGATCCTTGCCGACGCTGTCCCCACTTCGAATTCCCTGGATCCACCGGGGCTTGGCCCCGGCAATCAACCCTGAATATTAATAAAGACGAGTGATGCTGAAGCTGAAGCTCCAATACTTTGGCAAAGCAATGAGAAGACCTGATCATTGAAAAAGACCCTGATGCTTAGAAAGATTGGGGGCAGGAGGAGAAGGGGATGACAGAGGATGAGATGGTTGGATGGCACCATTGGCTCAATGGACGTGAGTTTGAGCAAACTTTGGGAACTAGTGAAGGAAGGAAAGCCTGGCATGCTGCAGTCCATGGGATCACAAAGAGTCAGACATGACTAAACAGTAGAACAATAACAACATAAATACATATCAAGGGCCTACTGTGTATCACCCCCCCCCTTCATAGCACTACCCCCAATTTTGATATACTTAGATTTATCTATGTGTCTGTCCATTTTTTCCCAGCTCTATTGAGGTATGATTGACAAATAAAAATTATATATATATTTGGGTTACACAATCTGATTTTTTTTTAAGGTTGTTTATTTTCTGTGTCTCTCAGTAGACTGAGCCCTCCAGGAGGGCAGGGACAAAGTCTGTTGTCTTCACAGCTGTGTCCTCTGAGCCCAGCACAGTGCCAGCCACATAGTAGGTGCTCAATGAGCATGTGCAGGATGAATGCCAGGCCTGGGCATGGTGCTGGCATACACTGTAAGCCTTCATAGAGCTTTTCATCTCAAGGGGAAGCTGGAGTAACTTAATCCCTCTGAGGGCATTTCTGAGACCTTTGTAAGGCAGGCTGCAGACCACAGGGTTGCAAAGAGTTAGACATGCATGTGCAAGAGCAGCAGGCATCAGACAAGGGGGTGAAAGGGCAGAGAGAGAGACCAGGAAATGGAGAAAGACACAGGGCAGGCATAGGAACCCTGCCGGGAAGGCGGCAAAGGCACCAGAGATGGGCTGGGGTGGGGAGCAGGGGAAAGGGCCCGGTGCTGGGCAGAGAAGGCAGATGGGGGGCCAGAGAGTGGGGGTGAAGCTTGCCAGAGAGAGGCTGTAGAGAGAGCCGCTGGAGCCACCTCCACCCCCAGAGCGCGCCTGGGTTGGGGAGGGACCAGCTCCGGGTCACAGGGACCTGTGGAGTCAAGGCTCCCCAGCACTGAAGGGTCAGGAGAATCCTGGCAGAGCTGCAGGGCGCCAAGGCTCTGGGAGGGCTTGGTGGAGGGGAGAATGCTGCCGGAGGGGAGAGGCCAGGGTGACTTCATCCCGCAGCAATGTGGAGGCTAATGAATTTCATATCCCCTCCCTGAACTCAGCCACAGGAGGGGCCCAAGGCTGGAGGAGAGAGGGAGAAGCAGGATGGAGAATAAAGAGAGCCATCTGAAGGAGAAAGGGAGAGGGAATGGCTGGGTGGGGGAAAGGGAGGGAGCCTAGAGGAGAAGGGAGGGAGGAAAAGGGCCTCCTGACAACAAAACCACTGTGCCGGCTCCACGGACCAGATGATCCGTATCACTCCTGTGCCTCCACGGGAGGCGACCATCATAAGTCAGGTTCATAAAGGCCGGTCTGATGGGTGACACAGCCTCTTTCGGGGGAACATCCAACTGCAGGCTAAGGGTGGGGCTAGCAGGCCCCCCGGGAGCCCTGCCTTCCCCCTCCGCCCCCTCCTCCCTACGCCGCCTTCTCCCCTCTTTCCTCTTCTCCCCAGAACAAACAGCAGGGAGGTGGCGGCCTGCCCAGAGAGCTACTATATTCAGAAGCAGCAGACAGACAAGCCATGTTCATGACATAATAGTGCTAATGACACCACTGTTTACCCATCACCTATCTCCAGAACCCTAGGCTCTCTTCAGATCTAAGTTCCAGCTCAGGTGGGCGGAGACTTGTCTGTCTGAATACAAAAAAGGAGGCTGAATTCAAGCCCAAGAGAGGCAAGGTAGACTGAAAGAAGAACTTCCTCGCCAGGTCATTGAAACTTAAAGTGCTAGGCTAATGGAGACTGAGGGGATGAAGGTAAGGTGCAGGGAGAGTCCTCATTTCTGGGGGTATCCAGTGAAGGCAGAGCTACCACGACCCCAGACTGTCTCCCCACAGCTGCCCCCCATACCACTTTGCCAACTCCACAGCCTCTCACCAAGCCCTGGCCCAGGGAGCAGACAGTAGGGGCTGCCAGCCACCTTCCAAAACATGTTTTGCCTTTTTGCCTTCATTTTGTGGCTTGGCTCAACCAGGCCTAAAAATTCCCCACACCTGGGGTGGGCCAAGATGGAATGCTCCACCGCTAACATCACTGTTTCCAGCCTGAAAGCCCTGCTCTGTCCTCAGGACAGCCTTATGGGGTAGGACAGCAGGCCCTGAGGTCCCAAGAGCCATGAGGGGCGGCTTCCAGGGCCACACAGGGGAAGGACCATCAAGAAGCCATGGCGGGAGTCTCTGGGGTCTTGACGTAGAGCCCCTCATACCAACCCCAGTGTGCCTCCATGAAAGAGCATCCACGGTGGTCTTCTAAGATCCGGCCAGAGTGGCCCCATCAGCTTACTGCCAGGAGGTGACTGGATCAAAGGGGTATCATTTGTGCCCAGTAAATTTCTTCCCGATTTGTAACAGTCAGCCCAGAGCTACCTTGGCTAAATCCTATTGATGGCCGCCAAGGCCAGTGTAAACATTACAAAGGAAACACAGTGTCTCTTGGCAAGGACACTTCATAACAAAGTTCTGAATTCTTCCACAATGCTGTTTCAAGAGCTACAGCCACAAAAAGTATTTACCCTTTACTGTGAATCTCTGGGTTGAGACAGTCGCATCGGTGGCCCAGTTGTCCTGTCTGTGTATCGCTCGTTTCAGACTCAGACACTTCAATAGGCCCAACCGTCTCCGGCTACCCTCCCTGGGCGCTGGGGGAACAAGGGTGAAGCCAGTCAAGGCTCCTCTTCCCTACACCATGGACTGGGAGAATCCCTTCTCACACTGCTACTGGGAAATGCCGATCTGATGGGGAGACACCCCCTGTCTGGGGGACAGTCCAACCTGCCAGTTAGACCATCAGAACCATGCCATATGAAGAACAGAGAAAGGAGATGCAAGAACAAACCGCGGGCAGGCACATGTGGACAGAAGGAAGGGGGATGCGGGGCAGAGAGGCTTCGGGGCAGGCTGCTGTCCCCGCAGGTGGGGAGCTCTGGCACAGGCTCTGTGCAGCCTGGTGGCTCCGCTCTGGATAAGCAAGCTGAGGCCCCAGGCAGCTACAAAGGTGCTCGCTCCCTCTGCTTCAGTCTGCCGGCCAAGTCACCAGCCCCTGAGGCAGCAGGAGCCTCACTACCCAGCGCTGCGACATCCCATGGCAGCACTTGGTAGCACTTCTGAACGCTGCGGGCTGAGAAAGGAGAGCTCTGGAATGAGAACAAAGGCTTGTCTTTGCCTCTGGTTGGGTCTTTCCTCTCTGGCGGCACCAGAATCAGGAGGGAGCTGGGTGTGCAGCCACACAGCTCAGCCCCTGAGCCCTGTGATCTGACGAGGCCAGGGCTTTTGAGAGCGAGGCCAGGGCTGTGCCCCAGAGGCTGGGAGAGGGGGCCCAGAAGGCCAGAGGGAGAAGGGACACCTTTCCCTGAGCTGCAGGCCAACCAGCCATTTTTCAGACTGGGCAGGCAGAGCAGAATATAAGAAAAGTGAAAAGAAAGAAGGCTGAAGCTAGTGCGTGTAATGAGAGGAGTATCACTGTATCACTGAGTGATTATTGTATCACCTGCTAGAAAAGAGATAACAGCTCTATCTCAGTAAAAGGCACAGACCAGGTCTCAGGAGACCAGGGTTCCAATCCAACCTGACACCAGGAGTAGTGTGGGTAGGAGTCGAGTCACATCCCATTTTATTAACTAATACCACCCCTCCCCACCCCCACACACACGCACACACAAAACTCACTACGGATTACCATTCATTTGCTCAACAAACATTATCAGTATAGTGTAGATGGCACGGACACTGGAGCCAGGCTGCCTGGGTTCAAATCCCAACTCTGACACTTAGAAACTGTATGAAAAGTGAAAGTGTTAGTCACTCAGTCATATCCCACTCTTTGCAACCCCATGGACCGTACCGCACCAGGCTCCTCTGTCCGTGGGATTTCTCAGGCAAGAATACGGAAATGGATTGCCATTTCCTTCTCTGGGGAATCTTCCTTACCCAGGCATCGAACCTGGGTCTCCCACATTGCAGGCAGATTCTTCACTGTCTGAGCCACTCTGTAAAGTGAGGATAATAATAGTAGTACCTACTCCTGTGGTTTTGAGGATTAAATGAGTTAATCCACTATAAAGTACATGCAAGGCACAGAGTGAGCTCTTGAGAGGGTTAGCTATTCTGGCCATTATTACTCCTCTTTCAAGGTCCTTTGTCAGGAGCTGAATTCCTGCCTTGGAGACCCTCCAGTCACACAAAAGAGGTCGACTGGGAAAGGAGCCGTGACTGTACTGTGCGATAAGTGCAGTGATAGAGCTGTGGCCCAGGGAAGCACAGGCACGAGCAAGTTCACTCTGCCTGTGGCAATCAGGGAGAGCGTCACACAGGAGGTGACATTTGCTTTGGGCTTTGCAGGGTGAACAGGAGTGCCCCAAATGGAGAACAAGGAAAGAAGGACATGTGAACATAGACTGGGCAAAAGCTTGCTGCTGCCGCTGCTGCTGCAAGTCGCTTCAGTCGTGTCCGACTCTGTGCGACCCCATAGACGGCAGCCCACTAGGCTCCTCTGTCCCTGGGATTCTCCAGGCAAGAACACTGGAGTGGGTTGCCATTTCTTTCTCCAATGCATGAAAGTGAAAAGTGAAAGTGAAGTCGCTCAGTCGTTCTCAACTCTTAGCGACCCCATGTATTGGAACCTACCAGGCTCCTCTGTCCATGGGATTTTTCCAGGCAAGAGTACTGGAGTGGGGTGCCATAGCCTTCTCCAGGGCAAAAGCTTAGAGACATGAAAACCCAGGAATACATGACCTCATGAATCTGACTTTCAAATTCTGTAGGAATTATGGAAGGAAATCACAATGGCAACGAAGCCAGGTCAAACTGCAGGGCCTCAAGTGTCAGGCTACGGAATTTGAACTTTGTTCTGTAAACAACTGAGAGACTCTACAGAATTTCAAGCAAAGGGATTACATGATTAAGTTTGTGTTTGGGAAAATAACACGTTTATGGGTCACGGAAAATAGATTAGAAAGTGAGAGGGGTGCTGAAAAACACACCCAGGGGGGTTTGCATGGCTTGGGCAAACACAGAAGAGGAGAAAGTATTCTAGTGCTTCTGGCCGGCTGCCAGATTGCACTGAGGCCAGGCTTCAGGCAACTGACACCTACTGTGAGTCAAAAGGGTGCCGGGTCTCAGTGCTTCAAGTCAGAATCAGATCTGACACAAGCCTCTGGGGGGCTGGCAGAGCAGGCAGAGGGCAAGGAAGTGGCGCAGGTTCCAGGCTGGACACACACCAGGGGGTCGCTGGAACATGAGGACAGCGTTCTAATGGCTTCCT
>NW_011494910.1:1035968-1048751 GCF_000754665.1 Bison bison bison
TAATGGCTTCCTACGGGGTGGGGAGGAAAGCACTGTCAGGAGAGCGTCCTAGAGGAGCAGCAGCTGTGGCTCAAGGGGGCGGAGAGCGAAGGTGTGGAGACGCGGGCCGCCTGCAGGGCTCTGGGTGCCCAGGCGCGTGACTGGGGTCGAGAGCTTGAGAAACAGGGCTGGAGAGGTAAGGAGGAGTCAGAGCTCCGCCAAGGGCCTGGGTCCAAATCTCTGGTGGCAGCAGCCTTTAACAATACAGATCTAGTTAAATCAGCATGTCTAACAGAGGGGGGCCTCAGGCATTTTTAAGAACTCTCTGGAGAATCTGACCTGCACCATGGGCTAAGAACCAGAGTCTTGGGGTTAGCCACCAACAGGTGACCTGGTCAGATCTTTGCCTTAGGAAGATCCAGGTGGGGGGGCGGGGCAGGAAGACTCGATCAGAAGTTCCGATGGTGGTGCAGGGCCGTGGCAGGTGAGGGGAGAAGCTACAAAAGCCATTAAGGTTATGGAAGTGACAGAACTTGAGGAGTCCATACAATCTCACAATGAGGGGTGAGAAAGAGAGGAGCTGAGAGCTATCCTGTATTTTAGGAATGAGAAACTGGGGCCTAAATCCATGGTTATCAACAGTATCAAGTTTGAGCATTTCTGTTCAGCATCAAAAAAAAATAAAGTGATGATAGCTAAACTTGCATTTATTGAAATTACCTGGTTTTTAATTGAATACCAGCTACATGGATTTAGAGAGCATTTTAAAGAATTTCCATTTTATTCATCACAACAGCGTAGACAAACATGAACAAGGACACTGGAAGCAGAACAAACAGGATTCCAGTCTTACCTCTGCCATTATAGCCGTGTGACCTTGGGTACATGAACTATCTATGCCTCTGTTACTCACCTGTTAGATAGGATTTCAGCAGCACTGCATCATGGAGCGGGGTGAGGACTGAAGAGTCGTTTAAGTAGAAGGCTGGGAAGAAGGCTGACATATAACCACCTCAGTGAGCTTTAGCTGTCACTATTACTAACACTGCAATAGTATAACTACTATTATACTATACTAGTTATACTGTAATAGTATAAATACAGTTACTGTAAACCTGTGACAAATAGATTTAAGGGACTAGATCTGATAGAGTGCCTGACAAACTATGGATGGAGGTTTGTGACAGTGTACAGGAGACAGGGAGCAAGACCATCCCCAAGAAGAAGAAACACAAAAAAGCAAAATGGCTGTCTGAGGAAGCCTTACAAATAGCTGTGAAAAGAAGAGAAGCCAAAAGCAAAGGAGAAAAGGAAAGATATACCCATTCGAATGCAGAGTTCCTAAGAACAGCAAGGAGAGATAAGAAAGCATTTCTCAGTGATCAGTGCAAAGAAATAGAGGAAAACAACAGAATGGGAAAGACTAGAGATCTCTTCAAGAAAATTAGAGATACCAGTGGAATAGTTCATGCAAAGGTGGGCTCAATAAAGGACAGAAATGGTATGGACCTAACAGAAGCAGAAGATATTAAGAAGAGGTGGCAAAAACATACAGAAGAACTGTACAAAAAAGATCTTCACGACCCAGATAATCATGATGGTGTGATCACTCACCTAGAGCCAGACATCCTGGAATGTGAAGTCAAGTGGGCCTTAGGAAGCATCATTACGAACAAAGCTAGTAGAGGTGATGGAATTCCAGTTGAGCTATTTCAAATCCTAAAAGATGATGCTGTGAAAGTGCTGCACTCAATATGTCAGCAAATTTGGAAAACTCAGCAGTGGCCACAGGACTGGAAAAGTCAGTTTTCATTCCAATCCCAAAGAAAGGCAATGCCAAAAAATGTTTAAACTACTGCACGATTGCACTCATCTCACACGCTAGCAAAGAAATGCTCAAAATTCTCCAAGCCAGGATTCAACAGTACGTGAACCATGAAATTCCAGATATTCAAGCTGGTTTTAGAAAAGGCAGAGGAACCAGATATCAAATTGCCAACATCCGCTGGGTCATCAAAAAAGCAAGAGAATTCCAGAAAAACATCTATTTCTGCTTTAATGACTATGTCAAAACCTTTGACTGTGTGGATCACAGTAAAGTGTGGAAAATTCTGAAAGAGATGGGAATACCAGACAACCTGACCTGTCTCTTGAGAAACCTGTATGCAGGTCAGGAAGCTATAGTTAGAACTGGACAGGGAACAACAGACTGGTTCCAAATAGCAAAAGGAGTACGTCAAGGCTGTATATTGTCACGCTACTTATTTAACTTATATGCAGAGTACATCATGAGAAACGCTGGGCTGGATGAAGCACAAGCTGAAATAAAGATTGCCGGGAAAAATATCAATAACTTCAGATATGCAGTTGACACCACCCTTATGGCAGAAAGTGAAGAGGAACTGAAGAGCCTCTTGATGAACGTGAAAGAGGAGAGTGAAAAGGTTGGCTTAAACCTCAACATTCAGAAAATGAAGATCATGGCAACTGGTCCCATCACTTCATGGCAAAGAGATGGGGAAACAGTGGAAACAGTGGCAGATTTTATTTGGAGGGTCTCCAAAATCACTGAAGATGGTGATTGCAGCCATGAAATTAAAAGACGCTTGCCCCTTGGAAGAAAAGTTATGACCTAGACAGCATATTAAAAAGCAGAGACATTACTTTGTCATCAAAGGTCCATATAGTTAAGGCTATGGTTTTTCCAGTAGTCATGTATGGATGTGAGAGTTGGACTATAAAGAAAGCTGAGAGCCAAAGAATTGATGTTTTTGAACTGCGGTGTTGGAGAAGATCCAACCAGTCCATCCTAAAGGAAATCAGTCCTGAATATTCATTGAAAAGACTGATGCTGAAGCTGAAACTCCAATACTTTGGCTATCTGATGTAAAGAACTGACTCCTTAGAAAGGACCCTGATGCTGGGAAAGATTGAAGGTGGGAGGAGAAGGGGACAACAGAGGATGAGATGGTTGGATGGCATCACCGACTCAATGGACATGAGTTTGGGTGGACTCTGGGAGTTGGTGATGGACAGGGAGGCCTGGCGTCCTGCAGTCCTTGGGGTCGCAAAGAGCTGGACACGACTGAGAAACCAAACTGAACTGAACTGAGACTGGAATTCCAGGATGATGTAGTTGGAGGGTAGGCATCCCAGAACCTTCGAGAACCTCTCCTTGGAAGGCATAATGCCGTTACCACTCCCCTGAACCTGGCTTCCTGAGGCCCTGAGGAGCTCTGGAGGTGATGCTGACTGAGCAGCCCCTGGCCAGCATTGTCTGTTCACACCAGCTGATGATGCAGCAAGGCTGCTCAGCTGGCCCACAAATCGTCTAGCCAGGATCACGGACGGCGAGCGGAAAGGACTTTCAGGGTCCTCTAGCACAACTGTGCTCCCTGGGTGGCTGCAGACATGCTCACCCCTCCCCTCCCTGTCTTTGCCCCTCCCTTTGGTTGACAGGTGAAGGTCAGGTCTGTTCTAGAGGAGGCAGGGAAGGGACAGAGCCTATGAGTTCCTTGGTTTCATTTTCTCCAAGGCAGAGCCCTGGGGAGTTTCTGAACATACACACAATGTCCTGGCCAGAAATAAGGAGGACTAGGAAGCTTTTTCTCTGAGAAGAAATGAGCCCTGGTTGGCGCCAAGCCAGGGAAGAACGCGGGGTCTGCGGGGCCTGAGCCCCTGGCAACGAGCCAGGAGCCAGCGTGTCTCCAGAAAGGAAATGACCACTCTGTGGAAGGTTTCTGTTCTGGGCACACAGCCTTAGAAAGTGTCAGAGGTCTGCTAGGCTAGAGGGGCCTTCCAGGACAAAGGGAGTGTCCTGCAGCCCTGGAGGGGAAACGCTAACTGCCTACTGACTGCACAGCCCCCGGGGAGGGATAACCAAGACCTGAGATGGAGTTTTCCACTGTACCAGTGATAGAAGTACTCAGATTCAGAAATGAAGTTAACTTTCAGAAGAAAGTTTAGATTATAGAATAATTGAACTATCCAGTCAATAGACGGCAAATGATACATGCAGATGAGAAAACTAAGGCTCAGAAAGGGCAAATGAGTAGCCTCAAGCCACTTAGCCAGCATGGAAAGGAGGCAGAGCCACAGCTGGACCCACATGTGTGAGACCAAGTCCGTTACCGTAAAAATGGGTCAGGAGTGGGCAACAAGCCCAAGTGTCCATCAGGAGGGGCCGCTCAGATAACTATGGGGCAGAGAGTGAGGGAGAGCCTTAGGTACCGATACGAGTGATCATCAAGCTATCCTACAGAGCAAAAATAGAAGTGCGTAGCTGCTTGTACTTACTGCTTACATGTGCATTAAATAAACCTGGCACGACGCAAGAAACTGGATGCCGATTGCGTCCTGAAGGAAACTGGATGATGGAGAGACAGAGAGGGGAGAAGACTTTTCCCTGGTGCAATCTTTTGTGCCGTTTGGAATTTGAATCAAGAGACAGTATTAGCTTTTCAAACATTTTTTAAAAGAGAGTGACAGAGAATTTCCTTGTTCAACCCTCTTAAATGTGATGAAACAGACTTCTACTGACCACCGAGGGTGTGCCAAGCCCCAGGTGGGTGCTGCGGCTTATGCCATGATGAGTAAGATGCTGCCTCTACCCACCAGGAGCCACTCACCCCAGGTGACCCAGATCCCCCAGGCTGGGTGGTGGGATAAGCAACCACAGGTCTCCCACAGCTCTTCCCTGCTGTGCATTTTCCCAGACCCCCAACCACCTTAGGCTGGGAGCCTCAGTTGGTGAGGGGTGAGGGTCTGCCCTAGACCCAGCCCTAGTGGGCCTGACGACCACGAGCCAGTCTGAGCCAAAACTGCCCAGGCCACACCGCGACTTCCCAGCAGAGTCTTCAGGTAGGGCCATGGAGAGGTGGGAGCCTGCACCACCTCCCTGTGGAGAGGATCGTACACAATCATGCCCTTTTTTCTCTTGCTTCAAGCACTCACTGCTTATAATCAAGCAGCAGTTGCTGAGCAGATCAAATAAGCAGTGAGCCCTGAAGATGAGATTTCAGCCTGGGTGGGAAGTGTGAGCAGGTCCTGACTCTGGAAATGTATCTGTGATCTACCACATCAGGGAGCCCCCTCCCTCCCGCCTCGCCCTTCCTGTACTTTCCTGCCCCCGCGTTCTGTCCCCCTGAGCACACTTCCTAGGAGTGTGCAGCAGCAGCAGCAACCCTGGTATCTTGACTTCCTGCCATTCTCCCCAGCAGTCACTTCATACTGTCCTTGATACGCCAAGAAAAGATAAATACCTCCCCTTGGGTCAAGCTACACCAATTGGTGTCCCCGGGATTCAAGAAAGGGAAGCTCTTTCTGGAGGAAAAGTGCAAGTGTCCATGGAATTCTCCAGGCAAGAATACTGGAGTGGGTAGCCAGCCATTCCCTTCTCCAGGGGACATTCCTGACCCAGGGATCAAACTTGGGTCTCCCACATTGCAGGTGGATTCTTTACCATCTGAGCCACCAGGGAAGCCCCTTTCTGGAGGAGCTACCTCTTTTTGGAAATGGCTAAGGGTCTAGCTGTATGAAGTCAGTGAATCACAAAATGCTCTCCCTGTCAGTGCTTCCAATGAAGCTGTTCTCCATGGACTTGATGATAGAAAATGTAAATATAAGCAAGTTTTCTTAGTCATCAACTGAGGTGGCAGGAAGTTTTGATGGGTTGCTACTTAACACTTAACTGCAAGTGTGCTGCAGTTTTTTAATTGAGAAAAATCAGGAGAGGTGAAGATCTTACCTGAATGCGTCTCCTGGGAAGACATGGACAGGGAACATTTGGGTTTCCCCATTTACTCTGTTTGATGACCATACAGCACCCAAATCTCTCCTGAGTGTGACATACATGGAGAAGCTGAAAGAAGGCACTGGCATTATCCACACGAACAGTGACTTTAAGTCTCACATAAAATCTTTATTCTGCCTTACTCTGCAGTGCAGTCCCAGGCCTGACTTTTCCCTCTCCGGTTCTCAGAGCACCTGGCAGCCAAACCATGGCTATCTCCCATGCCAGCTCACACAGAGCAGGACTCCTTCCCCCTAGCAACCTCCTAGGGAAGGTGACCTAGGGAAGGACCGTCACTGCTCAGAAAACACATCCCCACCCCCACATTTGGGAATTCAAGAGCAGAGGAGTGAGGGGCATCAGAAGCAAGGCAATGTGTCAGGAGGAGAAATGCAAGACTCTGGTGCTGGACCCAGCCATCCAGTTCTCGCCTGCACAGAGGTTGCTTTCATTCCTTTTCTTCTGTTAATTTGGCCTGTTTTCCAAACATGGGTCAAACAACCCCCCTCCCAGAAGCAGCAGCAGCAGAAGGAAATGTTATTAAAAACGGGTCCGTTAGTGGGCATGGTGTGTGGATGGAGTCTTTGGGATTTTGGCTGCCAAATAAAGACTTTATTGTTGTCATTCCTCTACTCCCAAGCTCCCTCCCTCTCTTCCCTCCTCCCTCCCTTCCTCCCTTCCTCCTCCCCTCCCTACTTACAATCGGCCTGGCCCTCCCCTAAACTAACCTCCCTACCCCAATAGGATCTGGTGGAGGAACAGTCAGGCAAACACAAGCACGCACACACCACTGGGAGACCAGAACTTCTGGCTGGCTCTCTGCTGCCACAGCTCCACTGAGGGTGGGGGGAGGC
Organism: Bison bison bison; assembly: GCF_000754665.1. Taxonomy (NCBI): domain Eukaryota; kingdom Metazoa; phylum Chordata; class Mammalia; order Artiodactyla; family Bovidae; genus Bison; species Bison bison. The sequence goes on from NW_011494910.1 coordinate 1,042,593, forward strand.
AGTCTCGCCTCGCCGGAGACAAACCCGAGCTGAGAGGAGAGGCAGGTGGTTCAGGTAAGCCCGTCTGGAGGAGGAAGGCTCCGGCCTCCAGCCAGCCCCTTCCCACCCCATCCACGCCAGGCTACTGCTCTAGGCTCTGTCCTCGCCTTCCTTCCTTCCTCCCACCCCTCCTTCCTGTCTTCTACCGGATTTTTCTCCTTTCAGAGGAGCTCAGATCAGTCATCCTCATTTCGTCTCCACCCTCTTCCTTCTCTTCATCATTCTGCACCCATGTATTGGCTTGTTGCAAAAGTTAAACTTTCTTGGTACAGATGTGTACTGTAGCACAGCTATGCTGCACGCAGCATTTCTACAGATCGGGTTCCCATGGAAACTCTAGAACCCGTTTTGCTGAATCTTTGATGCTTTGTCATACACTGTCCCAGGCACACACATGTGCCACACAGATGCTGCACTTTCACTTCGCATGCACACACACGAATACACACACAGTGTGAAAGCATCCTGTCCATTCACCTCCGTTCTGACGGCATTTGACACGCAGAGCAGAGCACACAGTGACAAGACCCTGGCAGGAACGCACACAGGCACGCGCGCACTGCACCGAGGAGAAAAGAGCAAGTGCGTCTTCCCACCGAGGTGGCAGAGCCAAAGAAATCATGTGCCCCGAGTGCAGGCAGAGCAGGAACAGGATGAACAGCAGCAGGGGCTGGAGAGGTTTCTTCGTTCTTTAGAATTTAATTGGGTGGGAGAGAGAAAAAAGCAGCTTTCCAACCTGCACAGTGTATTCCCAGTAGCTCTGACTTTCTCTGCCTCACTAGTTCAAACCACTTTTCTTTTTGAAAGAGAGAGAAGCAAGCAACCCTACTCTGAAGCCTTAGAGGTACTATTTCCCAGCACTGGGGGTATTCATTTCTGTTTTCGGCAGGCAGCCAGAAAAGAATTCTCTTTAAAGCCACTTCAACATAATCCCACATTGGCAAGGGCTCCCTATGGGAGAGGAAAAAAGACGCAGTTCCTTAATCAGTCAAGGGAGGGGAAAACTGAAGTGGGAAACGGAATTTTTTAAATAGGGTGGACCCTCTCCATTTCCCCAGCTCATTCCTCTTCGATTATGCAGAGTGTTATCCCAAGGCCAGAAGGGCATGGCCTAGGAGAGGGTCTCCAAGTACCTGGAGACCTGGGTGCAGGGGAGGGTGAGAGGTGCTCACTAGAAATACAGACAACCGGACCCTTTGCTCTAGACCCACGGGATCAAGACCCAAGAAGCTGCTGTTGTTTCAGGATGTGAGAGGCAGCAAGGGTTTGAGAGTCTGAACCAGAGGCCTGAGGGAGACATGTGTAGGACTGAACAGCCCAGGATTCTGGCAGCGTTAGCTGGGCAGACAGGCTGTGTGGCTTCCCGGACAAGGACTGTCTGATGGAGCAGCTTCCAAGTGTCTCTAGTGGGCCACCCTCTTTTGCAGAGTAGAAGCAAGCGCCTGAAGGAACGGAAGACCTTCTGTGAGCTCTCCGCTTCTTGTCTCCTTGTAAGCACTGGCAGCTGTGTAATGAAGGAACATTCCAGAAAGCAATTTCCCCCAAGGTAGCTCCAAAGAGCTTAGGCTTCCTCCTACCTGCTAATCCGCCTGCCTGGGCCCCCAGGGGCACTGTGCAGGGCTCCTCCCCACCCCTGTTAGATCCCCTGCTCCTGCCCAGTAGCTGCCTGCTCTGGCGGGCCTGCACAGAGGATGGGCCTAACCGCAGGGTCTGCACTGCCCCTTCACCTCCCCGGGGGCAGCCCCACCTCTTGGGCCTCTGGGGGAAGCTGGAAGGGAAAGGTACCCAAGGTTGGGAGGGGAAGTCCCGAGTCACGGTGGACTCCACAGCCAGCTGAGGTCAGCAGGCTGCGGTGTTCCTGGTCAGCACCCCCGCAGCTGCTGCAGAAAGGTTCAGGGACGGGAGCGGGTGTTAGTGAGGGGGAGGGACAGAGCGAACATTCCCCAAATGGCTGGGGGCATCTATGGCTTCTCTAATTATTTGATTCTGAGACCTAAATGTGGTTTCACAGGCCTGAAAGGGGAGGAGCTTGCTCTGTGTAGGAGAGTTGGTAGAAATCCAAGTAACCATCTGCAAGGATCGGCATTCAGTGGAGGGAACGGCTGTCCTCTGGCCAAGCTAAGAGAAAGAGACCCCATTACTTTGAAATAATGTCAGTAGTAGCTTAACATTCACCGAGCACTTGCTTTTTTGCACATTTACTCACTTAACCTTCAAAATAATCTGATAAAAATGTATTAGTATGCCCATTTTACAGATGAGGAAACTGAAGCTTAGTAGAGGCAAGAGATTTCCCAAGAGTACCCAGCTAAACAGCTGAGGAGTTGCAGGGTTGAGACCCACATCTATAAGCACTCAATACATCAGATAGATTCCTGTAGGCTTTCTTCAGGGGTGGAAAAGCTAGGGGATTGAGGCAGAGAGAAGGACTTAGTGAGGAGCCGTAATGAGAGGACAAGAGCCATCTCACCCTAAATTGTTCCCCTTGCCTTTAGAATGGAAAATTTGCTCTTCTGGACTAGTGGCCTGAGGCCAAAAAAGATTGTGTTTACATGTTGCCTTGCGGTAGACACTGGGGAGACAGATGGTTTCTCCATTAGAGTGTTAGATTTATTTTTAGCTCTTTTTGATCTGTAGCACATTTTAAAGTCACTTGTCACGTTTACTTCTGAAAATAACCCGATGAGGAACAGAGGGACAGGGAAGATTTCTTTATCTGTGTTTTGCAGGTAAGGGAAGTGAGGCTGAGGACAGGGTCGCGTCACTACAGGCAGTGGTGGCTGGGCGGGGACCCCACACCCTCCGTCTAGTTTGCACCATGATGCTCTCTTCACCTTTGCCCCAGTCAGCCTTACTCCTATTCTGATTTCACTCCCCAAGAAAGGGACAGTGAGTCGGTGACTTGCTGAATTCACCATGCCTCCACGTTAGCCCTTTCCTTACCTCAGAACCCCACAACGCCTACTTGGAGGCCTTGGAAGAGTCTAAGGCAGCTGTGGTGGGCCTGCCTCACTCCTCTGTTAACAGCTGGGCAGAGAAGACCTGATTCTCCCGGCTTCCAACTCCCCTGTGGGCTTCGGGAAGACACAGAGAATACAATGGCTTTCAGAAGTCTGAGTTTAGGACAGCAAGAAGGAAACCAAAAAAGAGGGTCATCCCAACGTTCATGGGCACGGCTCTGGCAGGGGCAGCCCCACTCCAACGGCAGGGTCACTAGCTGGGTTAAGCCACGGAGGTCCCAGGGGTCATGAGCTGGATGTGAAATCTGACAAGAACACCAGGAAGTAGTGTGGAGTCATCTTTCTTTAACCCAAGGAGACACACCCAACCTCACTCTCAGCTCAACCCCAATCCCAGGCTCTCTCCATACAAAGCCAATTACCCTATGATTTGGTAAACCCTTGTGGGCCTCAACCCAACCCTGCCCTGAGGCTAAACGTTGCAAGAGTCCTGGGAGTATGAACCTTAAATGAATGAATTTATGAGCTAAACAGGGATAGGACTATCTCACTTTAAAAATCAGAGTCTCTTGAGAGGATATGTTCTTTTGCAAACAAATAAATGAATAAATGAAACCCCTGCCATTTGCAGAGATTTTATGCTCTATGACATGTCTTCATGTGGATGATCCCATTTGATCCTCACACAGTTGAGGACCCTGGACCTGAGGAGGTGGGTCAGAGCCAGGATTCAAGCCTAAGTCTCTAATACTTGAGATTGAAATTTGAATTTAAAACTCTCTTAGAAAATCTCAAATGGGAGAGTGAATTTTGGGTTGGTCAAAGCACTTGCTTTCCTCTCACAAATGAGCAGCTTTCTGAGAACAGGTGTTGGTGAATGGGATTACAGGAGGTCAGTGGTTACAGGCGGTCCAGATGCATTTATTGATCAAGCAGTGAGCTCAGCCCAGCAGAAAGTGGGGAGGTGTGCTTGTGAAGGCATAAGAAATTTAAAAATCACATACACTTGCAATCCCAACTAAGGGAACTTATGACTGGACAGAAGGTTCTGGAAGACAGGAACATACGAAGGTGTGACTTAGGGCTTTGTGGGAGAGACTATGGCTCCCTGTGGAGTGCAGGGACTTCTCGTCTGTCCCAAATTCTGGTTTGGAGACTTAGAGTGTGTGGACAGCCCAGACTCCATCAGGAAGGAGCACTGTCCCATGAGAAAAGCCTTAGAAATGAGCACTGCTTCCTCAAGGGAGGAGCGTGCGCACACACACACAGAATGGTTCAGCCCCAGGGCTAAGAGCAGACCTAGCTAATTCAACAGACCTAGTTTCTCCAAGGAACAGGCCCAGGAGCTTGTCCTTGAGAACCTTCTCAGCTCTGAAAGGAGCATGGCCAGCCCCCAGAGGTCTGGAGTGTAGACGGGTCAGAGCGCCGGTGGGGAGATAAGGGAAGTTGCCGAAGGGTCTGGCACAGGAGGTGGCGGCAAGGGCGGCCGGTGTTCACAGCGATGGCAGGGGTGGGAGGCACGCCCATCGGGTGGAGCTGAGACTGACCCGCGGCTCTGACGCGCCTGAGCCAAGTGCTGCCCGGGCCCCACGTCACCGGGAAGCGCTTCGTGCCAGGGCCAGCTGCCGCTCCGCACAGGCGTGACTTGCCCACTCAGGGCCCAGGGTAAATGCTCCTGTTGACCAAGGCAGTGAAGGGGAGGGGGCTCCGCCAGGCTGGAAAGCCTTCCCAGGGCTTCTCACTGCACAAGAGACCTCTTGCTTATTGTCAGGCTCCCAGCTGGTCAGGAAGTAAAAAGTGCCAAAGCAAAAAAATTTAAGGTCACAAAAACTGGGGCTTTTAAAAATGTTAGGTTTTAGCACACGAATATAATGCTTTAACCCCGTTTAAAATCTCTGTGCAATACTGTTGTGCTATTTCAAGAAAATGACAGAACTTGTAACATTTTCATTGATAGTTCACCAATTACAAGCAGTGTGGGGTCTGGCAACAAGACTCAAGTTTAGTCTTACAATGAATGTCTTTTCACCTCAGTCTTTTTGGTGTATCCCCAAGATTGTTACATGCACAACTGGAGATAAAGCCAAGAATCTAACTGCAGCGTCCTTTGTGATAGGAGGCCAGGGGAAATGGCCCCCTGGGCCCCCTTGGAGAGGTCTGCCTGAGAAGAGACCACCTTAGAGGAAGGAGAAGGAGCAGAAGCTGCACGGCAGCCTCCTCTCCCTTCCCTCCGCGCTGTCTCCATTCTGCTCCTTCCTTTCCACACTCTATACTCCGTGAGGACCCACGCACGCACACCAAGGAGGGGCGTGCATTTGCTCATGTGTGTGGCACAGGGAGAGGAGTGTCTGTGCGAGCGTGTGTGGGCTGGGTGTCCAGGGCAGGTGTGCAACAGGTGTAGGTAGACTCCCTCACCCCTCCAGGGTGAGCCCTGCCCTTGTCCATGTTTCTTGTCACACTCAGCTCCTTCCAAGTAACACACTCAGGCTAAACATCTGGTGAGGGGCTTCTACTGAGCTAGCTTTGAACAAAGCTAGCAGGAAGCCAGTACTGGGTCACACAAGGGAAGAACCTAGCTGATGTGGGCTCCAAAGAAAGCGGGGGAAGCCTGGCGCAGAGGCAGTGATCACAGGGTCCAGATGCAGCTGAGGATACACTCCAGCCCCCTCTCTAAGAACTCCAGGAAACCTGCATCTCCAAAGTGTCCCAGGCCCTAGGAAGGGGAGGGGCAGACAACCGCAAATTGTGAAGAAGCAGCAAAGAGGGCCATTGGAAGCAACGTGGAGACAGAGATCCCGGAGCAGACCAGAGGGGCTGTCACAGGGACCTTGGGAGGGGAAAGGACAGGTAACCCGACAAGCTAGGGCAGGGAGTCTGAGAGAGATGCCAGTTTTTGTCTGCAGCCTTGGGTCTACCACAGTTTCCTCAGGTTAATTTGACTCAAACCACATGGCCCTATCTGCAGCATCATCAGAATCAATGGGAAGGTCAACCCCAGAGCATCCTTCAGCAACATATTCCACTATGTCTCTGAGGCAGGCGGAAAGTTCTCCTCTATATCCCACCCCGATATCATCAACTCCAATGCATATGGGAAGCAGCAATACCAGATCAGAAGAAATGAAAGTGGTTTCCCTGCAGCTTTTTAAAAAATTGAAAC
>NW_011494910.1:1048851-1059076 GCF_000754665.1 Bison bison bison
TGAAACATAGTTGATGTACAATATTATATAAGTTACAGGTGTACAACACAGTGGTTTACAATATTTAAAGGTTACACTCCATTTATAGTTATCATAAAATATTGGCTATATCTCCTGTGTTGTACAATATATCCTAGATTAGTTTATACTTAATAGTCTATATCTCTTAATCCCCTATCCTTATATTGCCCCTCTCCACTAGTAACCACTGGTTCTCTATACCTATGAATCTGCTTCTTTTTTTTTTGTTATATTCACTAGTTTGTTGTATTCCCCACAGCTTTCAGTTGCTTCCTTATTTTTTTCCCCGGGAGCCTCCACATCTGGGGAGAAATTCTTGGTGTGTGTCCTGCTGGCAAAGACCATTGTTCTCTGAGCTGAGCCCTGGGGAGGAGGGGTGAGCGGGGGCAAATGCAAGGGGACCGCAGCACTTCCTTCCCAAGAGTTTGCTGAGCCCACGGAGACGTGGGTCTTTGTCCTGGGTCTGCTGTTATATAGCTTCCTGGCCTTGACAAGCTAGTACTCCCCTCCAGTGCTCAATTTTTATAAATAGTTGAATCTGGACTTTGTGAATTTCAAAACACTTTAAGCAATGCTACTTTTTTTTTCAAATGCATGCTTCAGCTAACCCTTAATTTGTGTAACAGATTTTAAAACCACAGAGCTCCTCATGTTGGACAGGGGTGAGTTGGGGGGTCCCCCAGGGCCATCCCCTTGGTATCCCTCCCTCAGGAGGACTCCACAGAAATGGGGCACAGTTTGGAAACCACTGAGTTATGGAACCAGTAAGGACCCTTCCAGATGTAATACCCCAGGACTCTATGGCTCACATATCCTAACATCCCTCCTATAAGGGGAGAGATTATTTTCTCATGCTGCAAACCAGGAGACTGAGGACTAGAGTGGTTAAGGGTATTCTCCAGGAAACCCTGGGACTCCTGATTCACAGCCCAGAATGCATTCTGCCAAGACAGCTGACACTCTAGCACATCAGCACCTGGGCCTCTGGGAAAGGGAGCCAGACACTCAAACCCTTGCTGCTGGATACAGGCAAGCAAGGAGATGCTTCCACAGGTCCCTGCCACAGCTCCCCCCAAGCCCATCCGGCCAACTCCAGCTGCAAAGACACGTGTTCTTTTTACTGAGGCCCAGCAGGCTGATGACCTCCCGCGTTCCTCCCCACAGGTGTGTCGCCTGGATCATGAGGTCATCCCTCTGCTGGCTCCTCACACTTCTCCTCATCTTGGCCACAGCGGCCCAAGGCCAGCCAACAAGACGACCGAGGCCCAGACCGAGGCCTCGGCCCAGACCCAGGCTCAGACCCACACCCAGCTTCCCACAGCCCGATGAGCCAACGGAGCCTACAGACCTGCCTCCCCCACTGCCCCCAGGCCCCCCGTCGGTCTTTCCTGACTGTCCCCGGGAGTGCTACTGCCCCCCTGACTTCCCGTCCGCCCTCTACTGTGACAGCCGCAACCTCCGAAAGGTCCCTGTCATCCCGTCCCGCATCCATTACCTCTATCTCCAGAACAACTTCATCACTGAGCTCCCGGTGGAGTCCTTCAAGAACGCCACGGGCCTGAGGTGGATCAACCTGGACAACAACCGGATTCGAAAGGTGGACCAGAGGGTGCTGGAGAAACTCCCCAGCCTGGTGTTCCTCTACATGGAGAAGAACCAGCTCGAAGAGGTGCCCGCAGCCCTGCCCCGGAACTTGGAGCAGCTGAGGCTAAGCCAGAACCAGATCTCCAGGATCCCGCCCGGGGTCTTCAGCAAGCTGGAGAACCTGCTGCTGCTGGACCTGCAGCACAACAAGCTGAGTGACGGCGTCTTCAAGCCTGACACCTTTCAGGGCCTCAAGAACCTCATGCAGCTCAACCTGGCCCACAACACCTTGAGGAAGATGCCCCCTAAGGTGCCCTCCGCCATCCACCAGCTCTACCTGGACAGCAACAGAATCGAGGCCATCCCCAGTGGGTACTTCAAGGGCTTCCCCAACCTGGCCTTCATCCGCCTCAACTACAACCAGCTCTCGGACCGGGGCCTCCCCAAGAACTCGTTCAACATCTCCAACCTGCTGGTGCTGCACCTGTCGCACAACAGGATCAGCAGCGTGCCCGCCATCAGCAGCAGGCTGGAGCACCTGTACCTCAACAACAACAGCATCGAGAGTGAGTGCGGGGACTGGGGCGGCGCGGGCGGGCGGCTGGCTCTCCCTCCTCAGCGCTTCCGCGCGGGCCTCAGGCCTGTGCCTGAGGACGCAGAAGCACCCAGTCTGGCACAGTCTTCAAACCTTGGTCTTTCCACTTGCAGCCCACATGACCTTCAAAGAATATCTGACCTCTCTGGCAAGTCTCCTCATTTGTAAAATGGCACAAAATATATATGAAGATTTACTAGTTTAGTATTGATAAAGTGCCCAGAATACCATGCTTGGAGGGTAACAGCTTTTCTACCTCCAGCCCTTCTCACCAGCCCCTGCTCCTTTGCCCTCCAGACCTGTAGGTAAGGGAGACGTGAAATACAGTCCTGGACATTCTCCTAAAGAATGGTGACATTTAAATGCTGACTCTGGAATGTCCTGGAGAAGCCAATGGCACCCCACTCCAGTACTCTTGCCTGGAAAATCCCACGGATGGAGGAGTCTGGTAGGCTGCAGTCCATGGGGTCTCAAAGAGTCAGACATGACTAAGCAACTTCACTTTTACTTTCATGCATTGGAGAAAGAAATGGCAACCCACTCCAGTGTTCTTGCCTGGAGAATCCCAGGGATGGGGGAGCCTGATGGGCTGCCATCTTTGGGGTCGCACAGAGTCGGACACAACTGAAGCAACTTAGCAGCAGCAGCAGCTGGAGTGTCCTGGATCTGTCCACTGCAGCCATGAGAAAATGGGCTTCTTCCCAAGCCTGAGCCTAGGTTTTAAAGAGTCTGTAAAAACATACAGAGAGGCAGTTCTGTGTATATTATGAGTGGCTGGTGGTTTAGTCGCTAAGTCGTGTCCGACTCTTTGTGGCCCCGTGGACTGTAGCCTGACAGGTTCCTCTGTCCATGGGATTTTCCAGCAATAATGGTGGAATGGGTTGCCATTTCCTTCTCCAGGAGATCTTCCCCACCAAGGGATCAAACCTGGGTCTCCTGCATCGCAGGCAAATTCTTTTACCAATTGAGCCACCAGGAAAGCCCCACACTAAAAGCATACGACTGGAAAAGACATGGCAGTCAGGAGAATATGTCTGTATGTGGATGCTTTTCTGAATCTATCTGGAAGGCTGAAGGATTTGGTCATAAAAGTCAGTACACTCAATGTAGAATTTGCCTAAGCTACATTTACAGGGTCCTGGGCTTTGGATAAAAAATGTAGGTGAGAAAAAAGACTGGAAGTGACAGTTTTGCCCAATCAAAAACATCAGATCTGAGTAGAGCATCAGCAGAACAATTTAAAAACAAATGTGAGAATATTCTCTGGCCCCTGGACAAAATCAGGCTACATCCACAAGATGAATGCAGCAGCTGTGGGAATGGAGACCAAGGAGAAAGAGAAGCACTCCCCAAATGATATTAGGAATCCTTAGCTTTCAAGCCAAAGGATGAGAGGGAGATTGTTGAATTTCTGTAATCTCGAAACAAGTGGATAATAGAACAGGCTTATTCACTCATCTGAGAAAATTACCCAAAGGTAGGGGAAGTCTTCTTAAATCTTGCAAGAAAGAAATTCAGGAAAAGGCAAAACTGTCTAATTGTACCCTGCAGGTAGCAAACTGATGGAACACATTACTCCCACGAGGCTGTATCAGCCAAAAATCTAGACAGAAAGGATACCTTGATTAATAAATGGTTGACAATGTTCTATCAGATTGTGGATAAAAACAGGCTGTGGTGAGAGGGGGTGGTGATCCAGCCTTCTGAGGTTGAAGACGGAAAGATTCCACCCACTCTCACCATTTCACAGTTTCAGAACAGCGCATCAGGGGGGTAAAGTCCAAAGCTACAACAGGTCATAGGAAGAAAATTCATCTACGTCAGGGCTCTTTCTGCTGCTCCAACGCTGAAGAGAGAAGAAAGCGGAGAGAGGGAAGAGGAGGAAGGAGATGAAGAGCACCCAACCACCACCCACAGAAGATAAAAGAAGCAAGGCTTGGGAGGATAGAAAACTTCATTTAGAAGAGGGCATACCAAAAAGGTGAAGGGGAAAATGGAAACTCAGCTTCCATTTGAAAACCTACCTCCATTTGCCCATCTCTTCCCTTTCTAGCTCACTTTACCCAGAGTCAGTCATCAGTCCAGAATCAACGGCTCCATCACATCCTGGCACCCTTTCTCTTCCTGTCATACCTAGGTCAGTCAACCTAGCCATCTTCTGCTCACCCTCAAGCCTCACATCCCGCTTACAGGAGAACCTCTGGGGTAATCCATCCACTGCGGGCTTCAGATCTTGCTTCCCTCCACTGTTTCTCCACATGCAGCCAGATTCATCTTTCTACAGTATAAACCTGATCATAGCGCCCTTCCAGATTTAGCCCCCCCCGGGACACCAGTTCATAAATCCCACTGTCCCTCTCATAACAGCAGTCCTGCTCAGTGACATTCCTCAGACTAGAAATCAGAGACCCCATCCTTAGTGAAATATCTGAAAGTCTCCTATAATTGGTGGCCACAACTGGAGCCTCTCCAGTTTACTCTGCTTAGTATATCACGTTGTACTATTTACTGGTTCCTAACTCTGCCATGAGCTTTTTGCCCTCCACAACATCATTCAAATAGGTCACAGCATCAGAACACCATCCCCAGGTCTCTACATGTTAATCCTATCTTTGAAGGGTCAGCTCAAAGTTCACTTCCTCCATGAGTCTTTAGAGTGAGTTTGCAATAACAATTGTTGATCGGTTCCAATTTAGTTAATTTTATGAATGGGTAAACCAGCTTGGAGGTTAGGGTCAATTACTCATGGTCACATGTTCCCGAGAACTGGTGAGCCAGTTCCAGAGAAGAAATCTCTAGGGTCCTTATCCTTGTCCACCCTCTTTTCCCTCCATGTTTTGGCCTCTAGCCCTATCTGGCCTGACCCCCTGCCCACCTCTCCTGCTGACTTCTCCCTTTCTTTCTCCGCAGAAATCAATGGGACCCAAATTTGCCCCAACAATATAGTCGCCTTCCATGACTTCTCCTCGGATCTGGAGCACGTGCCGCACCTCCGCTACCTGCGGCTGGATGGGAACTACCTGAAGCCGCCCATCCCGCTGGACCTCATGATGTGCTTCCGCCTGCTGCAGTCCGTGGTCATCTAGGCCCTCCTGTGCCCCTGGAGCTCCTCCGGCCGCGCTGAACGTGGAGGCCCAGGCGCCCGTGCCCACAGCTTGTTTGCTCTGTCTCCTTTTCTTGCTCCCAGCTCTGCCCTTCTTATCCCACCTTCCTGAGTCAGGGACAAGCCACATACTCTGCTGCCCCTGCAGCTTCTAGAACAAGATTTCCAAAGGCTTGATTTGGTCCACCCAGTTCAAAGACACCTGCTGTGCACCCCAACTTCTGGTCCCAGAAGCACAGGTGTATATCTAAAGACACCCCTCTCTCTTCCTCCCTCATCACTCCTGGGTTAGCCCTGGCCATGGATGGAAATCTGGTTCTCGTCCTGGCCAAAGCAAGCAGAGCATGGTCAGGGGCAGCCTAGACGTGAAGTTTGGAAAGTCCTGCTGGAAACTCCTCTATTGTGAGCAGCTCTGACCCAAACAGACTGAGGAACTCAGGTCTCCTGGGTCAAGGATCCCATCTTCCAAAACTGCTGCTGCCCTGCCCCATTCACAGGCACCAGACAGGCACCTGTCCTCTGCCAGCCTGGGTTCTGGAAAGGAGATGCAAGGGAACGGCTGAAGAAGGATGCAGGCTCAGAGATGGGCACAGGGACCTGCTGCTCCTTCATAAGGTGAGAGGGGCCCTTCTCGGCACACAGCCTCCTGGCTGAGCCTCTGTGCCAACAGTAAGAGCAGGGAGGAGCATTCCAGGAGGAGAGTGGCACAAAAACCCAGGGACCAGCCAGTGGGAGAGGCTGGGAGTCAGAACCCACGATGGCCCGTGTGGGTGCGGATGGCCCCTTGGCGGCTGGACAAGAGGCCCAATGCCTGAGGAGCAGCACAGGGAGGGTACAGAGCCAGCAGCCCCGCCCTGCCCTGCCGTGCGCTCTCTGCCTCTCCGTTGCTGGGGAGCGGCTCCTGAGGAACTGCTCAGAGAAGGGGTGGGGAGCCGGAAATCTCCCAGAGCCCTCTTCTGCTTGTGCAGCGGCCTCCCCTCTCAGCCAGGCACAGCAGTGACATCTGGTGGCTGATACTGCCCACAGCTGGTCCTGTGTCATCATCTTTCTGGAGTGATTTGCCAAGGTCAGGAGTTGGCCTCTAGTTCCCACTTGAAAAGCTGTGGGCGACACGCGTGGTCTCTGTCCTCTGGGGTCTATAGGGTACTCGGTATACCCGAGGCACCAAGATAGGGGACCTGGTTCCCATATGAGTGAACCCAAGAGGGAAGCTTCAGGAACCCAGACGAGGATATGGCTTGTTCCCCTCTGCCCTCTCACCTTGCGGGTCCCTTCTGCTCTCTGCTTTCAGGTGGTAGACCAAGGAGGTGGCTACAGTACCCCTCCAAGGACCCTCTGGAGCTCATGCTCCCTATGCAGCTTCACCTTTTAGACCATGTTCTAAGGCAGCATGAGTCCTAAATATTATCTCCTTCCTTTGCAATAATTTATTCCCTGTACGGACTGTCCTTCCCCCAAAGTTTTCACACACACTGCCCCCCAATCTGGCCCAGGGGAGCAGTGTGTGAAAGGCCTCTAAGAGAAGCCCGAGTCCACCAGAGCCGACTGAACTTCATCTCCCCTTTCCTCCCTCCAGTGGGTGGAGATGCCCCCCGCTAGAATCCCCAAGTGTACATTGGTGGGACTAGGGGGTGTGTGTCCTAGAAATGAGTAGGACACAGTGCCCACTCTCAAGTTAGGTTGAGAAAAGTTCCAGAGATGTTTAAGAAATTGGATTAAGCTAGCTCCCTAACTTCAAGAAATCTCCATTTTATTCTAATTTTTCTCTTTTGCTAATTTACAGAAAATAGGCCTGTTTCATCAAGTTCCTCCCCATGTTCCTATTCAACTGCTTCATTCTTTGCAGCTGCAGCTGGTTTTTCCAAAGCTCTTGCTTAAAGTCAAGATAAACTGTAGCCGAGGTGCTACGGCTTGGATAACCGCCCCTTGTGTATCTTACTCCCACCTTGCCCTCTCAGCGCCTCTGGTAATGAGCACAGCGCCTAGGACTCCTCAGGGAGGAGGGGTCATTCCCCTGCTCCTGCAAATCTGAACTGTTTTGTTTCAGCAGCAACAAAATCACCATCATCCCAGTGCCCTGTCTAGAATATGCCGGCTTCCTCTATAGCTCCCTGCAGCTGTAAACCAGAGGAAACTGAATTGGCCGTATAGTTCCACGCCCCGCCCCACCCCCACACACAATGCGCTGGTTCCCCCTGGATTAAGGAGGCCGCCTCCTCCATATACAACTTCATTCTCTCAGTGCTGTTGGCATAGGCACATACAGATGTGTAAGTAGGTGTGTGTGTGTACTCTGTACCTACATCTATTCTTTCTTGAAGATCATGACAACTTTGTGAAACAACTTTCACATTCCATCACGCTTCACAGCAGAGAAAATAAAGTGATATGAAAAATATCCTGCTTGAAACTGACAATGTAAACAGGTGAGAACAGTACCTTAAATTCATCTTGCCGTCCTCTCCCCCTGCCTCCAACCTTACTACCTCTGAGAAGACTGGTAGAGATAGGAGCCTATTCCTAAGAAACTCTAGGGAAATGATTCTAAAACCTTTTCTTGGGGAACTCCCCCCATTCCTAAAGTCAGATAAAAAAATCTGGCAGCTACATGCGAAGCCCCAAACTCCAAGTTCTTTTCAACCCACAGATACTACTAGATGGTTGAGGGTCTCCCAAATGCTCAGCACTGAGACAGATACAGAAAGACACAAACCAGACTCCATTCCTAACCAGAAAAAACTTACAGACTAGTTGAGGACAGGCAGTGTAAGATGCACAGAACAATGTGGCAGGGGGTATATCGAGCGCAGTGAGCAAAGGGCCAACCACTGCGTCTGGAATGGTCTGTAGGCCATGCAGACATTCACAGAGGGGCAAGATCAGGATGCCCCGGAATCTCTCTTCCGGTGGAAGGTTTGTTTCAGAATCCTCCCGGACTACACCACCTCCTTTTGGATAAAAAGCTGCCAGATACTGTCCCACTCCTACCTTGCCTCCTAAATTTCTGCCTCAGTTCAATTCAGCAAGTGTTCAGTGTATATCAACTACGTGCAAGGTTTCCAGCTAAGAATTCAAGGACCGGTAATATATACCCCTTGCCCTTGAGGAATTCATAAAGGGAAAATCCATGAATTAGTAATTGCATGTCTTAAGTGTGGGCAATAATGCTGGGTACAAAAAGCATTGTGGAGAGGGTCTCTCCTTCTGCCTGGGAGAAGCCAGAATGGTTCCTATCATTTGCCCTGGATCTTAAGATTTGAATCAGATTTTGCCAGGTGGGAGGAGGAAAAAGCACATAAGCAGGAAAGAAGGGAACCAGCTTGAGAAAAAGATCGGAAGACATGGAGTCTACCGTGTGTGTGTGTCTGAGAGAAGAAGAAGAATGATTTGCAGTCATGGATTTATGTGGCTACAAGCCCTCGGCAGGAAATAGACCCCTGCTGTCCAAAAGGCAGGGGAGTTTCTGACACTTCCACCTCTGCCTCTCTCTCTCTCTGTGCCCATGAACAGGGAGGCAATGGGGTCACCCTGCCCCAGACCTCTGTCCCCAGGGCCTGCCACCTCCACTCCATCATCACGCCTCCTGCTCCTCCTAACGAGGCTCGGATTAGAGTGGCTCTCCAGGGCTGAGCTGCCTGGAACAACAGCAGGACGGTTAGACGGTTCCCACACAGATCACACACACACATACCACGGGCCCTCACACACACACACACACCAAGGACCCTCACAGACACACACACACACCATGGACCCTCACACACACACACACATACACACCATGGGCCCTCATAGACACGCACACACACACACATACCATGGACCCTCACACACACACACACACACACCATGGACCCTCCCTGCAATCCATGGTAACCAGACAGCGTGTCGGGTGCGTTCGTGAAGCCAAGAGTAGAAGGCGTTGAGGATCTAGAACCTGAAGCCTGAATCAGAAGCGGCTCATCCGGGCCAGAGGAGCACGGAACTGGCGCATGCGCGGCGGGGCCAGAACCAGCCGAGAGCGAGAGCGGGCGCGGGGCTTGCAGGGGCCACAGGCCACAGCCGTAGACCCGAGAGCAGGAGAGCTGGGGGTGCAGCCCAGGGGAGCGGGGGCAGACTGCAGGGGAGATGAAGGAGCAGTCACACCACTTTCTTCTCAGGGAACAAGCGGTGCGGCGGTGGAGGGGTGACGCCCGGCTGACTGGAGTGGGCCGGGGGATCTGAACGCGGAGCCTCGGCTGTGGAGAAGGTTGAGGACCGCCCACCGCATGCACCGTCGACTTCCTGGGCACCTCCCTGGCTCCAGGGCCATCTCTCCACCAGCAGAGCCTTCTGTGTCTCTCCTCGTGCGGGGGGCTGCCGGGGGATCAGGAACAGGTTTTGCTCTGGAGACAATGGTCCTGGGCTGGGAAAGCCCCTCCATTCCAGCTGGTGCCCAGGAACACTGCAAGCCAGGCTCTGGCCCTTGGGCCAGGCTATTAGCTCTGCCCCTTCAGGTATGTGCCAGGGCAGAGATGAGTTCTGCCAGGGCCATCTGTTCTGAGGGCACAGGGACGCATGGCCTCAGGACTTCTAGGGTGAAGCAAAGCAGGCAGCTGCTGCTGCTGCTGCTGCTGCTAAGTCGCTTCAGTCGTGTCCGACTCTGCGACCCCATAGACCGCAGCCCACCAGTCTCCTCTGTCCCTGGGATTCTCCAGGCAAGAATACTGGAGTGGGTTCCCATTTCCTTCTCCAAAGGAAGGCAGGGGTCATATGAATTAAGGATTTAGGACCTGACGCTGCCTCTATGTGATCTTGGGCAAGTCACCTCTTTGCTAGGCCTCTGATTCTCCACCTGTACTATAAAAGATTTGGATTAAATGATCCTAAAATTATTACTTTGCCAACAAAGGTCCATCTAGTCAAGGCTATGGTTTTTCCTG
>NW_011494910.1:1059542-1063285 GCF_000754665.1 Bison bison bison
GAGAGAACTCTGGGAGTTGGTGATGGACAGGGAGGCCTGGCGTGCTGTGATTCATGGGGTCACAAAGAGTCGGGCATGACAGAGTGACTGAACTGAACTGAACTGAATGATTAATTAATGATCCTGAGACCCATGCAGCTGGGATTTAGTACGTGGTTAGTGGGAGGAAGCAGAGAGGAGGAGCATCATCTAAGAACCTGGGCAAACCATGTATACAGGCCGGCAGAATCAGGAGGAGGGTGTCTGAGCTCCTTCCCACTGCCTTCAGCAGGGACTTGCCAAAAGCACCAGGGAAAGAAGAGTCTCTCCCAAGAAGTGCGTCTTTGGTAAGGACCCCGGAGCGGGGAGATTCTCCTCAGACACCTGAGGACCCCACACGATGCTTTCTGGTGTTTATGATCAGGAAATGTTTTTCTAGGGCCCATTCGTGTAGGTCCGGAGAGTTTCCTGTATCTTCCTCTCCATCATTGTCAGAGAGCTTGAAGCTGGCTTTCAAATTCTACCGCATCCCCTGTTCATCTCCTCTTTGAATGTCTCTCCCTGTGGTGATTTTTGTGTACTTATAGTCCCATATTAGAGGTCCAGGTGGCAGGTAGTGGCGCTGGTCAGAGTACCTCAGGTGAGCCTCTTTATATCTTTGGATTCCATCTCTGAAACCAAAGCCGCGTCACTCTCAGGATGAAGAAAGCGGGAAAGGCGAGCTCCGTCCCTCCACAAAGCCCCACGGCTGCCTTCTCTTCTTGGAGAGTGCAGGATCTGAGGGGTGGGT
This sequence comes from Bison bison bison, assembly GCF_000754665.1. NCBI lineage: Eukaryota > Metazoa > Chordata > Mammalia > Artiodactyla > Bovidae > Bison > Bison bison. The sequence goes on from NW_011494910.1 coordinate 1,060,312, forward strand.
GTCCCGTGCAGGGGTGGTAGCCACCTGCCCCCTCAAAGAAAGTGGGCCAGAAAAAGAGACAGACAGCAGACAGAGAGAGGAAAGGATGAGGTGGAGGTGGGAGGGGTCCGTGTGGGGCTGGGAGGGGAGGGCTGGGGGGAGGGAGAGAGAGAGTCTTTCCAACCAAGCAGAGGGGTGACGTGAGGGACCTGCTGAGGAAAGGGGAGAAGAAACGGCTGGACCTCAGGAAAGAGAGAAGTCATTGGCTTGACTCGCTCCCCGCCCTCCCCAGGCAACCTTCTACCCAGGCCCCTCAGAGGGTCATAACTTCCCCGTCAGAGTTCCCGCCTCTCTGGAAGCTGTGAGGCTCCATTTGGAACCCAGAGTCTACAGGGTAAGGTTGTGGGCTTTGAGGTGTTAGGCCTGTTGGTGCGCAAGGGAGGGTGAGTGTGGGCGGAGGGGAGCACCGGGCACAGCGGGGTGGGGTGTTGGCGTTGAGGTTGGAGGGCGGCAGTAACTCGTCTTAGGGCTTTCTTCTTCAAGATTTTTTTGATTATATAATTTGGTTTGGAGTAAGGTGTCGGAGGTAAGTGGAAGAGACAGCTCTTGCTATGGATGGGGGCTTACCCCCTTGCCCAGCAAAAATTAAGAAAGAGGGAAAGTGCTCGCTTTAGCAGCATATATAAATATGCGCTACACACACACACACACACACACACACACACACTGTATCAATGTAATTATGACTAGTTCGAGTTGTATGGCAGAAACCAACACAACATTGTAAAGCAATTATCATCCGATTACAAAATGAAAAAATAAAATTGGGATGATACAGAAGATTAGCATGGTCCCTGCACAAGGATAACATGCAAATTCATGAAGCCTTCCATATTTTTTATAACTGAATCACTTTGCTATACAGCAGAGATTGGCCCATCACTGTAAATCAACTATACTTCAATTTTAAAAATTGAAGGGAAAAAAAGAGAGTCTCCTAGAGACTTGTGCAGCTGACTTTGGGGAAAGATGCGTTATCAGAAATACACCAGGCGCCTCACACCCACACGACACACATTCCCTGACCCCTCTGTGCATATGTGGATGAACATGCGTGAACATTTGAACTCATCTGTACAGAGATACCTACGGAACTTTCTGGGTGTGTACAACCATACACAAAAGAGTTCTTTTGTTTCTGTAATCTTTTGTTTCTAAAAAGCTGCGTTCATAAATACATTTTAAAACTAACATTCTTTTCTGTAATCACTTCTAACCGGAATCAATTTTTAAGCCTATGTTCCCTAAATGGATCAGGCATTCCTGGAACTAGGCTTGCCCTATTTATTTCTGTGCCCCCAGAGACAAATCCAGGGCCTGGGACTATTAAGACAGCTCATACATGTTTGTCAGGCAAAGGCAAGAATGAATGAATGATCTTCTTAAAAACCACAGGTTTCCTTAATGGTGAAGTTTCTCTAAATTTAGTGTAGTGGCTTATAGTTGTACTCTGAATGGGTGACTGTATAAGAGAGCACATCTGTGTATGCCTAGTTAGTAGGGAGTGATGTAGACAGGGGGACACGCATGAGTGTGTGTGTTGAGATGAGTAAATGAGATTTTGCCAGGTGCCTGCACATTCCTGCGCACGTGAATGAGTATCAGTGTGTGGACGAGACTAAAGTGGGGCCGACAGGAGACGTCCCCTGAGATGTAGCCCCAGCGTGGAGGGAGCCTGCACTCACACTGAAGACACTATGTGTGACGAACAGCTTCAGGGTCTGCGAGCATAGGGGTGGAAGTCGGATGAGTCTGTGAGCTCTTCCCCCAGGACTGGACACCTTAGTGATTTGGCTCCATTCTCATTCCACTCCCACCTGCCAGGACCCCCATGAAGCTCCTGGCCTTACTGAGCCTTCTGATCCTGATGCTGCAGGAAGCAAGGACAGCATCTCTCTCAAAGGAGAGGGAAGGCGATCCTTATGCCATTCTGCATCTGGGGGACTATGTCCTGAGCCTGGACAACTATGATGAGGTCATCGATCCAAGCTACTATGATGAGCTCATAGACTACGGGGACCAGCTCCCCCAGGTGAGGCCATGTAGCAGACTCACTGCGTTCCCCGAAAGAAACTGGGAACCAGAGGCCTGGTCCCTCTCTACCTCGTAATCAGCTGTCTCAAGCCTCCCTCTTTCTCTGGGAAGTGAAATTCTTGTTCCTCCACAGGAAACTGTCACATAATGCTAAGAAAGAAGACACAAAACTTCAAATTTGTAGCAACAATTGTGAGCCTTCCCTTAGAAGTCACACATCCCTCCCTCCCTCGGCCTTCAAGTGAGACCACAAAATATATCTCACTGGAACATCAGCAGTGTCCTCACATTCTCCTAGCAAAAAGGAGTGCCACAGCCTGTCCTAGACTGCCTTCAGTTCAGAAGTCCATTCCTCAGCCCTGCCTCCCTGCACAGGGGCTGACGTGAAGACTACGCTCGTTTGCTGTGTGAGCCTGATCCCCAGGCAAGGGAAGGTCCCCGGTCAGGGGGTCTGGAGATTGATCCTAGCTCTCCCACCAGCTTGGCCGCCTGCGGCCCCTGAGCTCAGGCCCTCCCTGTCCGGACCTCCATTTCCGCCTCCATAACGTGATGAGAGACCAGACGCTCAGAAAGTCCTTGCCTGTCACACTTTCTGCCCACCCTCCACCATTCTCCACAGGGACTGTCTGTAAGCTTGGAATTGGTTGCTGACGTTCCCAGACTACAAAGTTCCTCTCAGGCAAAAACTGACTTACTGTGTGCTGTGTCTCCAGGTTAAAGGGACCAGCCTGGCTTCTCTCACCAGGACACGTTTTACTCAGAGCACAGAAGCTGCAAGGACGCTCCCTTCAAACCCCACCACGGCCAGGCTTCCGGCACTAGGGCTGCTGGCTGCCCCGGCCAACCACGGTAAGTTCACAGGCACGGTCTCAGTAGCCACGGGTCACAGCCTGGGTAGCCA
>NW_011494910.1:1063602-1078872 GCF_000754665.1 Bison bison bison
GGAGCGTGGGAAACAAAGGGAGAGGCTGACTGTTCCTGATGCTTCTGCCTGAATGCACAACCTGGATGGAAGGCAAAGAAAGCAAGAACTCCTCTGTGCCTAGCAAAGCCACCTGCCTTAATTAATGGCATCGCTGGGGGAGCAGGTTGAGTGGTAATTAGATTAGAGACAATTTAAAACCTGTACAGAAGAATAAATAACTTTGTGGCTGTCATTTGGCATGGGGGCAAATGAAGAATTTATTTTGCTTTTCAACTTGAATTCCTTCCCTAGTATCTTCTCCCCTACTCCCTGAGGCCCTCCTGGAGACTCAGATGCTGGCATATCCATCAGTAGGGGGTTGGCACTCTGCTGCGGGTCAGAACTGAGGCACAGGAGGATGCAGTTAATTCCGGAATTGCTTGTTCTCAGCTCCTATTCTTCTCTGGAGATGTTTGCCTTGAGTGGGTACAGGGTAATGAGGCATCATTAGAGAAAACACTTTAGGCAGGAATCTATGACCTCCCAGGCTTAAAGGGCCTCAGCTTGACCTGCCATCCAAGGCCTGGGGATAAGTACACTGTCAACTCATGGCTGGTGAGGAAAAGCTGTCTCTTAATCTTGAGTCCTTGCCACTACCAACAGAGTTCCTCCTTGAGCTGGACTAGCAGTGGTCTTTAGCAAACTCTGTCCTTTCTAAGCGGAGAAGGCGATGGCACCCCACTCCAGTACTCTTGCCTGGAAAATCCCAGGCAAAACCCTGGTAGGCTGCAGTCCATGAGGTCGCTAAGAGTCAGACACGACTGAGCGACTTCCCTTTCACTTTTTGCTTTCATGCATTGGAGAAGGAAATGGCAACCCACTCCAGTGTTCTTGCCTGGAGAATCCCAGGGACGGGGGAGCCTGGTGGGCTGCCATCTATGGGGTCTCACAGAGTTGGACACGACTAAAGCGACTTAGCAGCAGCAGCAGCAGCAGTCCTTTCTAACAGCAAGAGATAGAGACTGTCTACAGTATTCAATAAAACCATCCCAACTCGTTAAAGCCAGTCTGAGCTCAGTGGCCTGGCCTAAGTCTCATGACCACTGGTCATAGACCGAGAAGAGGGGAGGGATGTTTCCCAACAGCAAACTGAGATGCTGATATCATAAGAACAGGAAATGAATCCTAGACAGTCAGTGTCCACTCCACCTTGACTCTATTATGGTTTTTGGAGCCACCTAAAACCTAATTCCTCTCCCACAAGGCAAGTAGCAGAGCCTTTGGCCATTGCGCTGGCTTTGTATCATCTGCAGTGCACTTGGGGGCCAGTGAGAAGCCCCATGGAAAGGAGACGAACACATCCACCTCTGTGGCTGCACCTAAATGTCCTAGAAATACCCACATAGGCCCTGGTAAATCTACACAGGACCCGGGTCTGATGAAGGCACTAAGGGCTTGGATCATAACGGTAATAATTGAGGGAGGCTCTGCTTCTCGAAGTCAATGGCTGAGTGCCAGACCGGGGCAGCCAGCAGCACTTCCGGGGGCACTGTGACAGTCGGTCTGGGTGGCAGCCCGAGGGACACGGGGGACCTCAGCTCAGACACTCCTTGGCCAGGGCCTTTGGTCCCAGAGGCTGAGGGGGTCTCACGAGGGTGTGGGGGGGTCTCCCTTTGTTCTCTCCTCCACCTGGACCAGGCCTGCCGACCTGTCTGATCTGCGTGTGCCTCGGTTCCTCTGTGTACTGTGACGACGCGGACCTAGAGAACATCCCTCCTCTTCCCCAGACGACTGCCTACTTATACGCTCGGTTCAACCGCATCAGCCATATTCGGGCTGGAGACTTCAAAGGGCTGAGTATGTATATATGTATATGTGAGTATGTGTATGTATATGTGAGTATGTATATATGTATATGTGAGTATGTGTATGTATATGTGAGTATGTGTATGTATATGTGAGTATGTATATATGTATATGTGAGTATGTATATATGTATATGTGAGTATGTGAGTATGTATATATGTATATGTGAGTATGTATATATGTATATGTGAGTACGTGTATGTATATGTGAGTACGTGTATGTATATGTGAGTACGTGTATGTATATGTGAGTATGTATATATGTATATGTGAGTATGTATATATGTATATGTGAGTACGTGTATGTATATGTGAGTACGTGTATGTATATGTGAGTATGTATATATGTATATGTGAGTACGTGTATGTATATGTGAGTACGTGTATGTATATGTGAGTACGTGTATGTATATGTGAGTACGTGTATGTATATGTGAGTACGTGTATGTATATGTGAGTACGTGTATGTATATGTGAGTATGTATATATGTATATGTGAGTATGTGTATGTATATGTGAGTATGTCCTGGCAAAGAAAAGAGTGGGTGGGCAGAGGGAACCCCTCGGTTCGTCCCCTTGCCACTCAGCCACACCGAGCAGTCATTAGCATGCCCCACCTGTGTCAGCCCTTTCAGTCTCTCCAGCCTGGAAATTAGTCTAATTCCTGGCCTTGAAGGTTTTTCTATGGCAGAAGTGACCTGCTCTTGTTTTTGCTCCACAAAGCTATAGGAAGCTGGGGAGGAGAAGCTATGAGCAAGCCTGTTTTCAGGCTGTCCTAGCAGCTGTAGCTCTCTGCCCTCCTGGCCTCTGAACAAAACCATGCTAAAGCTGGTCTATAACCCAGATTCTACCTCTCATTGCTGACAGGCTTCCCGGGCCTCAGAGTTTTTTGGGTTCTTTTGTTAGTTTGTGTAAACTAACAGGTAGAATGGATCCAGAAATTCCTGTACCTGTTGGGTCTTACCCTCAAAGCCTTCTTCCAAGCCCATCCACACAGGGCAGAACACTCCAGGGAAAGGCATCACGGAACCTGAGGACTTTCCCAGTTTTACCAAGTTCTTCCTTCTGGTTTGACCCTGGTGCATGTGGAGTGCTGGCTCGCCTTCCCTGTGCTGAGACAGGAGAAGGGCGCGGGCAGCTCCAGCAGGAGCAAGGGGAGATGGTGTGTCCCTGTGTTCTGCTCTGCACCTCTTAGCAAAACTGAAGAGGATTGACCTCTCTGGCAATTCCATCTCCTCCATCGATGACAAGGCCCTTCGCCTGCTGCCTGCTCTGCGGGATCTGATCCTCCCTGAGAACAAGCTCGTGGCACTGCCCGCACTGCCCACCAGCATCGAGGTCCTGGACGTCCGCATGAATCGGCTCCAGAGCTCAGGGATACAGCCTGAAGCCTTCAGGGTGAGCCAAGGCCTTGCATCCCTGTCTGCTGCACGCCACCAGGGCCCACAGCCACACACACATGCACCTAGCCCTCGTGGAATGTCTCTGTCCCAACCCTGCTCTGGGGCATGAAAGTCAAATGTCATTTTCTTTTTTTTTTATCTTTTGCTTTTATTTGCATTTATTTTTTGTGGCCTTTATTCCCAGGCCATCAGTTTTTGTTTCCTCTGTTTCTTCTGAAAGGATATATTTTTCTTCTGTGCAGACGTCCTCTTTTGGTTTAGGAACAATCTGTTCTTTTTCAGTAAGGGTCATCTCAACGTGGCAGGGGGAGCTCATGTCTGTGTTGATCCAAGTCCCAAGCTGCATCTTCGGGGCTTTGTTCACATGAGAAGCTGAGTGGCCAGAGATCTAAGTCTTTCAGTACAGCATTACTCTCTGCATTTCTGAGCATGTGCAGTAAAAATTCAGCACTCTTTGGGCCACGGACCCTGCATCCAGCCCCTTTGGCCTGGGTACACCTGCCACTGTAACAGTGGAATGGCGGTGCATATTGCTTCTGTAAAGTGACATCTTTCAGATACTTGGTGGCCTTCAGATATGCATACCCTGAATGACGTGGGCAGTTTCACAAAAGTTCTTAAAGTGAACAAGAAGATTTAAACCTCTTGATTTCCGGGTCAAGTGGATAGAGAACGGTTTTTAGAGCTCCCCTCAGGCCACTCACCAGAAAAGCCAAGCCGCATTTTCTTCATCTAAGCCACCAGCAACTCCCCCTCTCCCTCTTGGGGCACCTGGCCTCTCGGGTTCCTTCTCTGCAACTGCTCACTCACCTCCCTGGGCACCAGTGTTTCCCACACACTCACCTTCTGCTCCCCAGAAACTTGGACTAACATGTGACTTGACTTGGAGTTGTACTGATTCCTGCTCTCACTCTGCACATCTTTTTGTTTTCAGAACCCACCACTAACTGACCAAGCTTTGTCCTTCTAGGAGCAATTTCTCAAGAGAGGCAATCTGGTTGGTCCCTGGCTGGCCAGTTTCAATGGGAAGGGCTAAACGCATGCACGGATACAGCCCCCTGGGCTGCCCACTCAGCGGTCCAGGGAGCCCTGGGGGCAGTCCCAGTGGGGGAACGGAGAGAGCTGTGAGTGAGACTGACACCCCGGCTGTCACACTCACATGCACAATCTTCTCCATCGTGCCTGCGGCTCTCCTTATGCTGGTCCGAGTATCTCCCATCCGAGCTCTCCATATTTGGTCCAGTTTTAGCATCTGGAGACTTTTTTTCTTTTCTGGAGACTTTTCACTTGGGAAAGTCCCTTCTGATAGCAGGGATGTTGAAGCTGGGCCCGAATGTCCTGCCGGCCTGTTTCCCAGCCATCCCTGCCCCTTGCTTGCTCCTCCCAGAGTCCCCCCGATACTGCTGAGCTCCTTCATGAACTTCAGCTGCAGCAGCTGTTCCTTCTGCATCTGGCGGGAGGGGATGAACCGTCCCTGAAGCACCCAGCTCAGAATCCGGCACCTGGCTGAGGCCCAGGAGACGGGCCCAGGAGTGGAGGAGTGGGGTCACATCAGTGCCCCTCACTTCTTGGGCCCCACAGAGCCCACCAGCCTCCCGTGTCCTTTGCCCCCTCCCCAGGCACTGGAGAAGCTGCAGTTCCTCTACCTGGCGGATAACCTGCTGGACGCTATCCCCCCGTCCCTGCCCCTGAGCCTGCGCTCACTGCACCTGCAGGTGAGTGGCTTCCCCGAGAACAGGGGTCTTGGACAGCACAGAAGGTGGAGGTCAGACTGCAGGGAGCCCCCCTTCAGCAGTGGTGGGTCTCCGTCACTGAGAGCTCGGCGAGCAGAGTTGGCGCGTCTCACTCAGACCACTGTCTACAGCCTCCGTCTCATTCCTTCCCCTTCCTGCCCTTTAAAACACTTCCCCTCCGCGTTCTGACCCACCTCACCCAGTGCTCACTCCTGCCCCCCTCCCCTCGCCCTCTGCCCCCCCCACCTCCGTGCCCCCTCTCTCCGTCCTCAGTGGGTCCCCGGCCTCCTTCCTTGTTTGTGGCCCCGGCCTTCTGGGCCTCGGTGTCTCCAGCTGCAGAGGGGAGGTGAGCTGGTGAGGCAAGGCCTGAGGGCAGAGGAGCAACACAGCGCTCGGTGTGTTCTCTCCAGAATAACATGATAGAGACCATGCAGAGGGACGCCTTCTGCGACACCGAGGAGCACAGACACACCAGGAGGCCGCTGGAAGACATCCGCCTGGACGGCAACCCCATCAACCTGAGCCTCTTCCCCAGCGCGTATTTCTGCCTGCCTCGGCTCCCCACGGGCCGCTTTGTCTAAGTCTGCCCGCCCCCTAAACAGCGACCTTTCATCCGGGCGTTAGTCAGCCTCAAGATCCAGTGGCAGAAACCCACTGCTCCCCCTGCCTCAACACACACACACACAGGCACACACGCGCACACACACATGCACACGCACGTGCACATGTGTGCACACACATGCACGCACGCACAGACAAGCACACACGTGCACACACATGCACACGCACATGGTGCACACACACATGCAGACATGCGCACACACGTGCACGCACGCACGTACACACATGCAGATGCGTGCACACGTGCATACACCCACGCACACATGCACACGCACATGTGCGCATACACACACACACTGAAATGTCCTCCAGGAGCCAGATTTACATTTCTCCATCCTCCTTCCTTAACACCTTATGGCTCCTGATCAAAGAATAGAGATGTCTGCAGCAGAGCTCTTTCCCATATTCCCGATTCCTCCTACCCACACAGAAGGCCAGGAGAATAATGTAAGAGGCAGAAGAGGGACGGAAAGAGAAGAGGAAGGGGAACAAGCAGTCGTGTCCTGGAGCTAGTTCTTACTACTAGGCTTGCAAGAACTGATCATTAAATTTTCCAGAATTTTTCAAGCCAGTTGTTAAATGCAGTCATTATTGAAAAGTAAATCATATAAGCTCACAATTAAATATTCTGTGTTGAAAACAAATGTAATAAATACTCAAACTCATCACTTCCCAATTATTTTACCATCTTTTACTATTAACCATGTTCTTGAACTTAATTATGTCTGTGGTATTTGTGCAGTGGAAATACTATATAATGACATGCTTTTAGTGACATCACACTGGTAGTTTGAAATTGGCCACGGTGGGAGTATTTATACCACAGAATTAGTAAACGCTACGTGTTAGGATTTTGTTAGAGAGAGAGCCTGTTCTTAAGCCTTTGCCAGCATCGCTGAGGATGAAAACAGCTGTTTAGCCTCCCCCTATCTCCAGGCCACCCCAATGGGGGTAGGGTGGGGTTTCTGGGGCTTTTGAAAGCTGCTTGCTTTTCCTATGCCGGGGCTTGCTGTTAGACTTGGAGGGAGCCTTTCCCAAGGATGGAGAACGGACATGTGTCTTCCTCTGGAGGCCCTTCTTGCCGCGCTTACCTACTCCTGGCTCTTCCTGGCCACGCTCTCTTCTGTGTTTAACCACCAGAGGGCAGCCTTGTGCAAAGGTAAATGAATAAAACAGCAATTACTCATCTGCAGCTTTCCTGGATTCAGGGCGGGGCCCACTGTGCTGGGAGAACAGAGAGGACGACTATGATCTAACCAACTTACTCCTGGTTGGATAATGGTAGGAGAGATGTCATCTTTCTTCTCATAAGGACTTTGTGGGCAAGGGGGTTGTAATAGATGAGTGCTTGGCATCAGGTGTTGATTGGAGCATAGAAGAGGGGTGTGTGTGCTCAGTCGCTCAGTCATGTCTGACTCTTTGTGACCCCACAGACTGTAGCCCCCCAGGCTCCTCTGTCCATGGGATTTTCCAGGCAAGAATACTGGAGCGGGTTGCCATTTCCTTCTCCAGGGGATCGTCCCAACACAGGGATCAAACCCACATCTCTTGCATCTCCTGCATTGGCAGGTGGCTTCTTAACCACTGAGCCACCCAGTGAGGCAGGCAGCTCATGTATTCATTCAAGCAAGGGTTTTATTCAGCACCTACCTGCTTTGTGCAGATGATACGCAGCAGACACACTCCTTTTCTTCATGGAACTTAGAGTTGAGTGTGGAAGACGTGTTGAACAGATAATCACACAAGTAACCACACACTATTCAACTCATGATAAATACTGTAAAAGGAATATACAAAATGCTATGAGACCTTACAGAAGGGGGACACGGTTAAGGGTCCAAGAGACCCTGAAGAACCAATGTCTAAGCTGAAAGCTGAAGGACTGGGAGCCAGCCAAGCAACCACTCAGCGTCCCAGGTGATGCTCACGTCTGGATGACAGGTCCACACGGGAGGGGACCCGTGTGTCTGCCTCCTCTGCCTCTGCCTAGCACTTCTGCAAGCGCTGTGGAGGCGCAGGTCAGTGCTGTCAGCCGACCAGTCAGGGATTGTTATTCGCGTTCTTCAGATGAAGAATTTGAGAACTAGAGAAGACTCCACACACAAGTTGCAAGCTGTGAGTGGGTGGTGAGGGAGGCCCGGTTTAGTTGCTGCTGTGTCTGCTCTCTCTCTCCCTAGGGATCCAAGGATTCCAGGACCCAAGGACCTCTTCTCTCTCTCTCATCCCCCAGTCGCACCCCCTCCATATCCCGCTCTATTTGATTATGATATGGCCTTGGCATGCAGCAGCTGGAAACCACAAGATCCCTGAGTGCAAGAAACCCTGATTTGAAATAATCCAGTAAAAAGAAGCGAAGAAATTTTCCAGAAGTGGGGCTCTCCGGTACCAGAAACTGCATCATACCCTCACACCCCGAGGTTAATATGTGCTAAGAAAGGCATCTGACCCTGGTCTCACATAGCAGAAGTGGACTAAGGATTTCTGGACTCCTGGAATCTGCCAGATGTGTATTAGGAGTTTTTATGCACATCAACTCACTTTAGCCCCAAGCACCACTCTAGTTAATAGAGATGTTGATCTCCATACTGTGGATAGCAAAACAAGGTTATGGAAGGGAGGTACCCACATCCACACAGCTAATAAGTGGCAGGGCCAGGATTCAAACCTGGGGCCCTCTAAGCCCAGGGAACTGAGTCTTGTTCTCACAGCACACACAGCGCAGGCACTGCTGTCAAGGCCAGCCCAGCAGGCAGTGTCCTCCCTGAGGCTGAGCCTGCTGTGCGGGGTAGAATTTCCCCCAGGGCCTGCTGCCTCTGCAGCTGCCTCCTAACTAATCCCCTATTTTTGGCTAGGGAAACCCAAGGAACAGAAAGCATGCCCTTGTTGGCCGCCCCCCTGCAGAAATTCTAAACAATGCGTCTCTGGGCCCTCCTGTGACCCAGGGAGCGGGCCGGGGGGGGGAGAAATCCCAGCAGCTGTCACATCTTCACTGAAGGAGCTGGGGGCTCTCCTCCGGGACCTAGAGAAGCTAGGGTTGGAGCCTGTCAGGGGAAAGAGAGGGTGCCTCTTTATCCGAACTGAGGGTCTCCTGTCCTGAGGAATGGAAAGACGGGAATGAGCCACCCCTGCGGGAAAGCGAGAGCAGAGAGGAGTGGGCTGCGGGGGTCCAGTCAGGCAGGGAAGCGCCTCACCGCTGACGCCGTTGGACAGGGCTGTGCTGGTCTTAGATCCACCTCTTCTGAGAGCCTCCCTCGTGCAGGTCCTCGGTGGCAGGCAGCACCGTGCTCCACCCTGGCACACCTGGCGAGGACCCTTGCTCATGGGTGGCTCCTGGTGGCCCTCCTGCCAACCTTGAGAAAAGGGGAGCACTCCCCCCCCACAACACCCCTGTGGCCTTCAGGATGGTTCTAGCTCCAGGCAGGAGCCCTGACCAGTTCTGTGACTGTCTGGGAAGAGGCAGAGTGAAAGGGGAGTGTTTGCAGTGACCGCCCTGTCCGCCCGCCTGTCCTCAACTCCACAGCCAGCTCGGGCCGGCAAGAGATGGGTGGGGGACGGAAGGAGCCAGAGAGGGTTTCCTCACCCTGACCTTGCCTTGCTGCTTGTCTTCCCTTAAATTTCCTCCCTGAATAATAATCCCTATGCTTATGTTGTAAATTGGCACTTTGCTGATCTCTTTGACGTATGGGGTTGAATTTATAGTCCCTATAACTCTGTGCAGACGGTATTATTATCTCTGCTTTACAGATAGAAAATGGAAGGCTAAGTGATTTGCTCAAGAGCCAGTTGACTTAACATGTAGGAACACAAGGGGGAGTGGGGGCGACAACCTTCACTTGGGAACTCCGCAGGACAAATGGGAATCCCAGCCCTGCCTGCTGGACCCATGGGTCAGCAGCCCCCTCCCCACTCCCCAAGAGCTCTTTGAAAAGCAGAGAGCATTTCCCAGACTGGCCAAGCGCCTGCCACCCGCAGAGCTGCCGGCCTGCACACGGATGGTGCACCGGAGGTGATGCGGAGGACTCAAGGACACACTGCACCCCGTCTCTGCCCCCACCCAGCCCAGCACCCACGTGCTCCTGTGTCCCTGCTTCCAGCCCAAAGGAGGGAGGCACCGCAGGGGTGGGCCCGCCTGCTGTCCCCCCCCACCCTGTCTGGCTCTCTCCCTCTCTCCTCCCCCGGGCCTGCCCCTCCCCGCTCCACACACTAGACACCAGCTGGTTAGGCCTCTCCCCTCTTTCAAGGTCATCTCTCTCAGCCGGACCAGCTTCCCATCCCCCAGAGCCACCATCTCACAGACTCCCTCCCGCGGCTGCTGGCAGCTTGAAGAGGGTCTGCATGTGGAGGGGGGCCGCTTCTTTCCCCACAGCTTCTGAGTCTTCCTGCTCTTCCAAGGGTGATGACGCAGCCGAGCGACCACGTCCTGCCTGTCTCACTGCTCATCCTCCCCAGCTCAGACCTGCTTCTCGTCTTCAGACCGGCCTGTTCATCCCTCCTGGGCATGGCCACATCTATGGCTGGGACACGCGTGTGCACACCCTGCAGCACACACATACAGAGCATGCTACACCTGCTCTCTCTTCCCCTCTGCATCTGGCCCCTTTCCTGCAGCCCCTGCTGTGCCCCAGGCCCTGGAGCAAACAGTGCTTAGCCTTCTGGCACCGCGGGTCCCAGCCCCATTGCCCAGAACCCTCATCTCTGGTGTGTGTCTAATACATAATTTACACACAGGAGGAAACGCCGGGAAGAACACTGGAATGAGACTCCAGAGCCCTGAGTCTGACCACCCCAAGCCCTGATGTGCTGTGTGACGTGTGGCAAGTCATGCCAGCACCATACCCTGTCTGCCTCCTGCTTGGGGCTGCTCAGCCTAGTTCCATGGCTCAAGGCATAAACAAGCCTGGTGGGTGAGGTATCTCTCCCCATCCTCATTATTTTTCTTGTCTAGGAACAAAGACCAAACTCTCCCAGGAACCTGGGACATGGACATCCGTCCTGACCCCTCATGACCCGAGAAGCAACACCTCTTGAGTTGCACCTTGCGCATGATCAGTATCCACCCACCAAAGAATAACTGGCTTGGAGTCTCAAGGGAAGTGCTTCCCTCCCCCAGAGAGGAAACTGCATCCCAGGATGCGCTCCTGGAGTGCAGGGCCTGCCAGAGGGGCAGCACCTCTCTTGGGGACCTAAGAAACTCCCACAGAGCCATGTCCTGGGAGACACGCAGGTTGGCAGGTTTGAACCCTGGAAACAAGCAATGGCAGGTGAGCTTGTGGCCTCGAGGAAAGTGCTGAGGGAAGTGGGGATTGGCGTGAGCAGAGGAGAGGTAGGACCCTGGTCATGCATAAAAATGCCAGGACAAGGGATGCCCATAGCCCCCATGCCAGAAACACTCTGCAAAGTAGGAAGGTAGTAAGCAGTTACACAGATGGTTCAAGCTAAAGCACCCTTCAGAAGAGGGAAACAGTGTTGGCTTTAAGGATTCAAGTCTTCCAAATCATCTCTGTATAGTTGGCTTAAAGTCACCTTGCCCATATGGATTCTGGTAACGCTTTGAACAAATCCGTCTGAAAAATAGGGTCCATTTTAAAGTCAGCAGATCAGGGCATGATCTCTGCAGAGATTATGGGAGGTAGAGAAAGATGGCAATGGCACCCTGCTCCAGTACTCTTTTGCCTGGAAAATCCCATGGACATAGGAGCCTGGCAGGGCTCAGTCCATGGGATCGCTAAGAGTCGGACACACTGGGTGACTTCACTTTCACTTTCATGCATTGGAGAAGGAAATGGCAACCCACTCCAGTGTTCCTGCCTAGAGAATCCCAGGGACGGGGGAGCCTGGTAGACTGCCATCTATGGGGTCTCAAAGAGTCAGATATGACTGAAGTGACTTAGCAGAAGCAGCAGCAGCAGAGAAAGATAGGGAGAAATCCAGTCTTCCGAAGGCTTCGCAATTCCTCAGCGCTCTTCAGTCCAAGCCCCACTGTGCAGGCAGGGCTTTACCTAGTGCACAAGGTGGCTTCCCCTGGTTCTAAGTAAGAGCCAGAGCTCCAGGCTGCCCAGACCTTGCCAGGCACCATTTGCAGGACACTGTTGCCTGGCCTCGGCCAGCCCTTGGCATTGCTTGCATGGTTACATTTGATCTCCAAAGTAGCTCTATGAAGCGGGCACTGTCTCAATTTTGTAGAACTCTGAGATGTTAAGTTCCTTGTCCAAGGTCACTCAGCAAGTAAGAGGCGACTTTGAATGGAAATTCAAACTTGGCCTGGCTGCAAAGCCCTCTAGCCCTCTTGGATTGATGCTGGGTGTCTGACATTCCTGGTAACCTCACACTTCCTATAGGAGCCTTGCTTAGGGAACACACCCAGTGAACACTATGCGGCCAGCTCCGTGGCAGGGGGTAGGCAGCCTTCTGCAGAAATCTGATCGTAAACAGCTTCTTTTCTAATCCCTCTCTGCCCCAGTGGTGGCACCCACACACCTGACTCCTCTAAGACCTCCCTTCCCCACACCACTTCCCTTCCTACCCATTGTCTCTGTGCTCAATTTCTTGGCTCCTGATCTTCTATTCACCAAATTCTTTCCGCTTCTTTCACCCTGAATACAATAGGCTCCTTCCCTTGCATTGGTAAACAGAATGACAGCACACCGAGGGCGGTGTATTCCAGGTTACAGCTCCTGCCATTAAGTCTTCCTAACGGAGATGACCTCCTAGCGAGGTGGCCCACCCTGGCCAAGCCTGCCTCTCTGCCCCTGCCATTCTTGCACGCTGCAACTTAGGGGGCAAGAAGTACAGTACCAACTGTACTGCCTGTTTCTTTCAACTTAGAGCCCAGGAACTGCCCTCTCAGCTCCTGCCTGAAATATCGGAAGAGGAATGGGAATGTGTTTGTTCGCTGCCATCACCAAGAAAGTTCCCACCACCCTATACCCAGGCTGAACTCTGATGGGTGGAAGAATTTTGTTTTCCAAGTAACCTCCATGACAACTGGCAGAGAAGCAGCAATAAACAAGGCAGAGACACCAACACCCCGAAAGGGAGACACACCCACCTGAACACCGCAGGCAGCCGCAGCTCCTCCATCACGTTGGGAATGTCAGGCGAGTGTATTTTCCTGTTCTGTCTCATCTCAACAAAAATCTGAAGCGACGGACGCTAGAGCCCTCAGCCTGCCCTAGCTCTTGGACAGACCGTGTTAAAGCTCTCAGGTCTCGAACAGACCGTGTTTTAGCTCTTAAACAGATCAGTGTTACAGCTCCGTGTTACAGCTCAATTTTATTTAGAAAATATCAGGAATATACATCCTCGAGACGTGAGGGCATGCCAACCCAAAGACGCGAAGAGAGGAGAGAGCCCTGGCCCTTTGGCTCCTCTTTTTATATGTTTTTCCTCCCCCTGGGCCTGCCCTCTGTAAGTTGGGCTAGCCAGGAGTGCTGTTTGTTCTGCCTGCGGTCCTCACTCCGGTCCTCGGACCTTCCTTTGACCTTCCCTTGTTCTATTTTTGTGGGCTTTCCCCTTCCTTGTCTTTTGGCCACCGCCATTTTGACTCCTGTTTCCTATTCTAACTGCCTAACAGGGATACCTTAATTCTTTACCCACACAGATCCTGAGTCTCAGTGTTCTGAGCAGGATGGAGAAGGAGCCCCTAAACCATCTCCAGTGTCCTTCATCGATTCTTTGAACAACGCTTTATTAAGTACCAGGCATCAGGGACATTATAATAAATAGACGGACAAGGTCCCTATTCTCAGTGGGGGAGGCAGGCGGTAATGGAATAAACGAACAGCAACAGATCAACAATATAATTCAGACGTGCAACAAAATGAAGATGACGTAACAGAGACTGGCGACAGTGCCCGCAACGTTAGAAAGGGGAATTAAGGAAAGCCTGTTGAAGGTGGTGATGTTGAGCTTGGACTTTCATGACAGGAAGGCAACAGCCATTCCAAATTGGAGGGGAGTGGTCTCCAAGCAGAGCCAGGAGAAGAAACAAAGGCCCTAAGCAGAAACAAGCAAACTTTAAAAGGAGAGAGGAGACCTAGGCAAGCAGTCAGAGCTGCTGTGAGGCAGGTGGGAGGCAGCAGACCCTGAATACGAACATCTTGTAGGATTTTACTGTAAATGTGATGAGTCCTTTTCTAAGGAGCTCCCTATTGTCTCTCTGTTATTGATGCTAAAAAAACTAAAAACCCAAGGAAGGAGGGGAAGGAAGCTTGATTCACTAGGGATGATGGTGACCAGAGCCAGAGCATCCTTCCAGGGAGGAAGGGTCTGTTGCTTGGCTCCCAGGCCTGGGGAGTGTCACAGGGGGAAATGGGAACAGAAGCGGAGTACGAAGAGAGACACCAGGAGCTGAGTGAGGGTTGAGAGCAGATCTTACTCGGGGAGCTTACAGAACGAAGGGCCATGAGCAGCCCCCAGGAGCCAGGGCGCTTTGAAGAGGGGGACAGAGGATTTAAGAAAGTTGGGTTTTCGTGCAGCTTAATTTCCCTTGGTCATCCTCTTAAGAAGGCCTTGTGTTAATAGTTGTACCATGTCTCAAAGCTTTTAGAGTCTAATGTCTGCTCCTTTGGGCTAAGTCTCTAGCTTGAAGCGGGCCTCAGGAGAGGCCCGGTACTGAGTACACTTTGAAACTGGGACGCAGGTGACAAGGCCCCCGGTGGGACACTCACATGCTATGAGTGTGTGGCCTCAGGCCAGGCACTCCTTTGCTCCCTTCCTCTGGACCTGAGACGACGGAGTTACCTCATCTCCAAGGTGCAAACAGTCTGAGACTCCAAGATGCCACAGGTTCATCCGTTTTCTTAACAGAGACTTGAGAAGATCAGGAGGGAGATCCAACCAGTCCATCCTAAAGGAGATCAGTCCTGAATATTCATTGGAAGGACTGATGCTGAAGCTGAAGCTCCAATACTTTGGCCACCTGATGCGAAGAACTGACTCATTGGAAAAGACCCTGATGCTGGGAAAGATTGAAGGTGGGAGGAGAAGGGGACGACAGAGGATGAGATGATTGGATGGCATCACTGACTTGAAAGACATGAGTCTGAGCAAGTTCCGGGAGTTGGTGATGGCCAGGAGGCCTGGTGCTGCAGTCCATGGGGTCACAAAGAGTGGGACACGACTGAGCGACTGAACTGAACTGACCTCCAGAAGGCGGCCTCACCCCTGAAGCAGGCCACTCTGCTGCCCTTGGCACCAAGGGGGTACAGTTTTAGGGGCCCATCCACTCCCTAACACCCACACACACTGCTCAGGTCCAGTCTTCTGCAAGGAGCTGACCTCCCCCGGGGACGGGGACTCTCAGAAGCTTCCATCAGCATCTGTCTTTCCATGCCAGAACTGGGTTGGATGCCGCCCCCAGCAAGGCAGACCATGGACACAGCTCCCCAAGGAAGGTAGCTCTGACCTCAGTGGGTGAGATACCCCCTGGGGAGCAGAAGAGCCCTGCCCACTTTTGCAGACGGCCTGGGGTAGCCTGGGACCTGTGGTCCAGAGTTTAAGCCCCTTCTCCCACTCACCCTGCTGCTTCAGAGCCACGCAGAATCTCCACTCCCTGGTTAGCCCTCTCCTTCCTAGCTGCTTCCTCTAGCTCAGCCCCAGGAGCCTGGGCAAAGCTGCTCTAGCCAACGGCCTGCTTCCTTCAGCACAGAAAGCCTTCCTGCGAAGCTGCGAGGCTCCGGGCTCTG
>NW_011494910.1:1079220-1081004 GCF_000754665.1 Bison bison bison
GGCTTTATCATCAAATGAGGCTTTGTCATAGGAAAACAGCTTTCTTTTTCTCACTTTGAGAAGGCGCTGACAGGAACAGCTAGGTAAAGGGTGTCATGTGTATTCAGAGCGTCCGTCTGTCCTTCCCCACCCTCCCTCAGCCCCACGCCCATGGCTGAGTCCGGCTCTGCGTTTTCCTCAAAGCCTGCTCCTCTGACCTGCCTCGGGCACCCCGTTCTCTTGATCCTCCCCGCTGAGCCTGGGTCCACAGGACCCATCCCCTCCTACCCGTTCCTTCATTCAGGTCACCTCACTCCCTCAGCAGTTTACAGTCCTTGCTTTCAGGGACTCCAGGCGCTGGGGTAGGAGACAAGTGGGAGAGCGGGGTGGGGTGCGGGGCACAAGAGGAAACCACTGAAGTGCAAAGCGTGACCGTGACCGCAGCCAAGCGGACCCTGGGCTGGGGTGAGAGAGGGGCTGCAGAGATTCATGAAGGGACCCTTGCTGGGCTGTACTGGGGCACCGGAAGGGGCAGGCTGGGGTTTCAGAAGTTCTGAGTAATGACAGGCTGGGGTTTCAGAAAGGCAGCTTTGAGGAGGACAAGCAGGAGTCGGGGAGGGAGCCTGGTTAGGAGGCCAATGGCACGAGCACCAGAAGTGAGTTCTGAGTGAAGAAGTCCCAGCAGCCATTCAAGACCAAGCCTGCAGTAGTTCGGGTGAGAATCCAGGGGAGGGTTGGGATGATCACTAAGCACAGAGCCCTGAGAATGGCAGCCAGGGCCAGGAAAACGCCCCAGCAGGAGCCCCAGGCCAGGCAGGTGCAGGCCAAAGAGGAGCCTGAGACAGCAGCGGGAGAAACCGGTGACCCAGACGATGGAAGGAGGGCGGGAGGGGGAAGCAGGGAGGAGGCAGGCCGGGCTCCACTCCGAGGGGAGCACTGCTCAGTCCTGCAGTGGGAGGACGCTGGCCCCCGGCACACCTCTGCGAGCAGTCTGGGTTCACTGCTGCCTCTCCCCTCGCCTCTGAGGCCTTCCTGGAGGCAACCCCACCATCCATCACAGTGACTGCTGAGCATCAGTTAGCAGGCCGGCCCTCTACAGGCTGTTATTGAAGGGGACACACAGCGCTCTTGCTCAGAAAGCCCCTGGTCTAGTGGGGGAGCCTGTGTGTGTACAAAGTCTCCATCCAGTAAAAAAGCAGCCAACAAAGTGGTATCAATCGGGACTGCACGTAAAGTCAGTGAACATGTGCTGAAGGGACGCTGGGAAAAGAGGCTGACTCTGGAAGGCAGGCAGGGACACCCTGCGGGCTCTGCCGCCCCTGGGGCAGGACGTCCGGAATTCATGGCCCGTCAGCCCTGCAGGGCCCAGGGCTCTGACCCCTTTGGAAACCACTCTCCTCTCTGACAGCGGAGGCTCTCTCCTCGGAGGCCTAGGGCAGGCAGGTTTCCCTGGGAGATGTACTCTGGTGCCCTGCAGTCAGGATGATGGATGAGGAGGCAAAAGCTGCTCGGGGCCGCTGAGACCAGTGGGGCAGGGAGAGAAATATGGCTGAGCAACTGAGAAACGAGAGAGACACTCGGGCTGGATGGCAGTGGTGGGGAGCTAGGCCCTTCCCTCAGACGTACTCAGTCACCCGCCTGCCTCTCCCATCAAGTCCTAAGTTCTATTACGCAAATGATGCAGAGAGCCTGGGGTCAGCTGACACCGGAAGGAGAAAAATCGAGGGTACAAAGGCTCATCTATTCCCTTCGAGGTCACGGGTTTGAAAGGCTCTTGGCTGTGGAGTGGCTCCCCCCCCCGGCCA
>NW_011494910.1:1081104-1090493 GCF_000754665.1 Bison bison bison
GTCAAGGCTCATCCCTGCCCCAGTGCCCCAGAAATGGGCCCTGGCCCAGTCTCTCCTGGCAGAGATTCAACTCCCGTTCAACCTCACTCCTCTAGGCACAAGGAGATGCCGGGGCCAGCAGCTAGCAGAGGGAAACGCACATCTCCCAGGACTGAGTCCAATCAGGACTCCATCCCAGGGCCCAAGGTACAGTAGGATTGCAGCCAATCTCTCTGGGAGCTGAACCAGCCTTTTAAGCTGCCCGGCAGGCTCCACAGTCCATAGATGTGATGAGCAGGACCTCAGCCTATTCTCCTCCGGCCCTTGCCTTCCACTTGTCCAGGCCTCTGGGCTGTACTCCGTCCCTCCCATGTGTACCCAGATAAGTAAGGATGCTGGCAGGTTACGCCTGCCCTCTCACTCCCCAGCAGCTGCTGGATAAGGGGGTGGGTGTGGGAATCACACAAACAGAAGGCGGTGGGAACCACCCTAGCAGGTAGCTAATGTGAGAGGATCCTGGGTACAGGGCAGGGCCCGGGGCTGGGCCGCTGGCATTAGTGGCCCCACCTGCCCAACAGACAAGACGGCTGCGTTATCAGTCTCTCTTTTCTAGAGGTGAGCACAGGGCAGCAAGAATTACAGAGCATCTCTAATGTCTGTTCCATGCCTGGTACTTCCCTGACTTCAAGGAGTAGGGTTATGTTGGCAAATCAAACGTGAGCCTGTCCTGGTGCGTTTACCCTGGAGGCCATAGCCAAGGCAATAATGCTAACAGCGTAAGACGTGAAAGGAAGCTCAGGGAGGGTGCCACGGGCGGAGCTCAACTAGAGGCCCGTACGGAGGAGGTAGTGTATGAACTGCCATACCGTCCTCGTTCCCACAGAGACAGGTGTTTAGTACCACCTCTGCATGGCAGGGACAGGCCTTTCACACTGCACAGCACAGTTAGAGAAAGAATAAAGGGCCGCTGGCGCTGAGCGTGTGCCTCTAAAGGTAAGAAGCATAAAGGGGAAGCTGGCCTTCGCCACTCCCTCGCTTCCGCTCCGCCCTTGCAAGGTGCATCTTCTCCAGGGCTCCTCCGCATCTCTGCTTGGCTCCCTCCAGGGAGGCCCCTGTTCAAACCCGGAGCCTCCCCTGGGGCCCTGGGGGCAGGAATGGGTGCCTTCCCCTGTGGCTCTCATACCCGGGACATCAGATAGAAGCCGCTGCCCTAGATGTGGGCCAAACAGCACTATGGACTTCCCCAGCCCGCCCTCGCCAGGCTCCGAGAGCATCAGGCAGTGCCCGTCTCCCAGAGAGTTCCAGAAGCAGCCTGCAGTGACCAGCCTCTATTTGCCCTTCCGCCCCACGTCCTGCCCTCCCTGCTGCTCTGCCCGCTCTGAGCTCTGTGCCCGGAAGGCTGATTTCTAAGCCTGCGCCCGCCAGGCGCCTGGACATCAGGCTCTGGGGGGACCAGCTCAGCCCGGCAGCGGAGAACTGCTCAGCCCCCCGTCCTCGGTCAGCCCCGCTCGCCGCAGCCGCTGCTCTCTCCAGGTCTCCCGCAACCCCGCCTCGGTGCACACGCCACCTCTTTCCTACTGCAGCCCCACAAGTGCATATTTCACCCCTGCTCTCCCCACCAGCAGGAAATAGGGAAAAAAGATGTGTTGACCGCAGCCCCAGAACAAGGCCCAGTCTGGTTAACTTAGAGACCACAGGGTGTTTGTCTTGAGCTTCACATTTTTCATCTGTGAAGTGGGAATACCACTCCTTCCTGGGGTTGTTATGAGGGTTAACTTAAATAGCATACACATACACAATGCTTACCATTATTTGACACATAGAGCTTGACAAACAGAAGTGATTGTTACTGTGTTTTAAAAGGAGTATGACAGGCTCTAAATCCTCCCTCTTTCAGCTCCCTTTAGGGCCCAACAAGCAGTCACGGTGACCAAGACATGGGGCTACTTTGGGGCCTCTGAGAGACTGCAGGACAATTCCCGGAGTCTGGATCCCAGACTCCCCTTTTCCTGAAAGGCTCCCTTCCCAAGAGACCTCCAAGCCTCCCCCTGGCGCCACAGGAACAGCCCAGGAGCAGCAGGTCGGGGTAGGGGGCGGTTAACAGAGACCGTTTGTGTCAGAGTCCCCACCGGTGAGGACCCCTTGTGTCAGAGTCCCCACCGGTGAGGGCCCTGTGTCAGAGTCCCAACTGGTGAGGGCCCTGTGTCAGAGTCGCAACCGGTGAGGGACCCTGTGTCAGAGTCCCCACCGGTGAGGACCCCTTGTGTCAGAGTCCCAGCTGGTAAGGGCAAGGATGGGGCAGCCGGCCTCTCTGACTCATTTCCAAGCTCCATGATGCTCATTATCATACTGAGATCATAATGCTGGCTGCTCTCATTTCCATGCTATCAACTGCCATGACTCATTCTCCAAGTCTCAGAGTACCTCCGGAGCCACAGAGGCTGTATGGATCCAAAGACACTGCATCTTGGGGGTGGGAAGCAGGAACTGAGGCCTGGAGTCTCGGGTGACACAGATGAGGCCAAGGTGAGGGCAGCTGCAGCCGCACCAGCCTCCCAGGTGCTGACTGACGACCAGGCCTATCACAGTCCTGCCCCGACCCGATGTTGGAAGGACACAAATTAGCTAAAAGGAGGAAAGGGAAATTGGAAGCTAAGACTGATGAACTCCCTCTCTGTGCCAGATGTCAATGTAGGCAATGTATGCTGCTGCTGCTGCTAAGTTGCTTCAGTCGTGTCCAACTCTGTGCGACCCCATAGACAGCAGCCCACCAGGCCCCACCATCCCTGGGAATCTCCAGGCAAGAACACTGGAGTGGGTTGCCATTTCCTTCTCCAATGCATGAAAGTGAAAATTGAAAGTGAAGTCGCCCAGTCGTGTCCGACTCTTAGCGATCCCATGGACTGCAGCCTACCAGGCTCCTCTGTCCATGGGATTTTCCAGGCAAGAGTACTGGAGTGGGTTGCCATTGCCTTCTCTGAGGCAAGGTACACCCACTACCTAATTTGACCCGTACCTTCAATCAGCTGTATCTCCATTTTACAGGTAAGAAAAATCTAAGGCTCATATGGGTGATGTGTTTGCTACATGCCATGCAGCAAATCAACGGGGTTACAGCCCTGCTCCTCCACTCCCCTAAGCTGCAGCCTCCTAGGGAGGGACACCCTTTCACCGGGAGCATATTGGACGGCTGCAGCTAGGAGCCAGGGGGTGGTGAAGGTCACCAGGCAAGAGCAGGGTGAATCCTGGTGAGCCGGGGGGCTGGTGATCGCTGGTCCTGAAGGGCAGGTGACTGAGCAGCACACAGACTGGGGCCTGGGGGCTGGGGACAGTCAGCACCAGAGATCCCTTGGATAGCAAGCTGGGCACAGGGTGTCCGTGTGCGTCTCTGAAATATGGGGGTAGGGAGAGTGGCAGAGAAAGAGGCACACACCACCAGCAAAGAGGCACTGGCACTTTGACAAGAGACCGAGCCTCGGGGTCTGGGGCTGGGAATGCCAGCCGGAGCTGGGGCCGCCCCGCTGGAGTGGGAGCCGCAGTCCCAGGGACACGGGTGGTCTCGCTGGATGCACAGGAGCCCTGCCTGCAGCTCTGCCAGTGCGACCTGGGAGATGACAGCACTGCCAGCCCCCACACGAGGCCCTGAGGCCACTCAGCGGAAACAGGGAGAGGGAAGTCCAGGAGACGGCGAGGAGAGCTGGGGCGCTCCCACACACTGCATCAGTGGGAGGGGCTCCCCTGGAGGAGCTCACACTGCCTGTCCATCCTGCCCTCTCTGAAAGTAGGGGGCCTGCGGGTCAGGTCACTAGAGCACAGCTCCGTGCAGGGACAGAGCCCCGTTACAAGATTCCCGTGATGCTTCCAGTACAGGCAGTCGCAGAGGGTCTGTGATACTGTCTTCTTGGCCCCTCTGCCACAAGGACGCCAATGGATTGTCCCCCAGAAGAACCTAGAATTCACCAACGTCAACCAAAGACCTGCAATCCTCTGTAACTGCTAACACCTGAGCCACTTAATATTTTCAGCAGAACTGAAAAATGTTCACATTACACATCCATTTGTTTGTGGAAGTAGGAAACCTATGTTTAATATTTTTTGATTTATTGGATTTTCACTTGACTTTTATGGGCCACTCTACTCCCCTGCACTTGCTGCAAGAGCTTCACAGAGCAGGGCCACAGCGTGCACAAATTCAGCAGGAGAGACGATGGCATCCTGGCTGATGGAACGGTACCAGGTGCCAGCCTGTGAGGGGCCCTGGGACCACAGGGCTCCCAAGGCAATGATGGGCACGGGCTTCGGCCCCCCAGCATGGCCTTCCTGTCAGCACTCCAGTGGAGGCGGAGACCTGGAAGGCACAGGATAAGTCAGAGCTGAAGCCCAGGGCCGTGGCCACAGGGGCTCTTCCCACAGCTCAGGGCTGTTGCCCAGGCTGGTGGCCTCCCATGGTACAGGTTTCACTCTCTTGGGCTCAAGTACATGATGCCCCTAAAGCTCACTGAGCATCCTCAGTGCCTGCACAAAACAGGGCTGGGCTGTGCAGGACTGACATCAGCAGAGATCTAGAGGATTCTGCCACCACCCATCTCTGAAATGGAGTCTTTCTCACCCTCAGATCCAAGACCTGAATCCAATCCCAGGTCTACCTCTTCTAGCTGATTGACCTTTCCCAAGCCACCCTAATTCTCTGAGCTTTAGTTTCCTCTATAAATAATGTGGGAGTAACGTGCTATTGAAGAGGCCGATGCGAGGTTAGAGGGAATATCATGGGCAAAATTCCCAGCACCACGCCTGACGTGCAGTGGCCTACAACAGACGCGCACCCCTGACTCTGGGGGACGGCCGAGCTGTCGCGGCCACACCTGCCCCGCCCATGGCCTCTGCCCAGCTCTGCAGACCCCCAAACACTGCTGAGTCCACCGCCACCACCCTCGGGATGGCCAAGGAGGGAGGCAGGGGACAGAAAGCACCCTGATCAGGGCCCCGAGCTGGAACGTGAGCCCAGCATCTGTGACGCGAGCCCACTTCCCAGACCCCAGGCCGAGGCAGGGTGTTTCTGGATCAAGCGCTCTGTACGCCTCCGGAGCCCCGGGGACCCCGTCTGGGTGCCTGACAAGGTCCCGATGCCCAGCTCGGCCTCTGTCCTGGGGCCTTTAGAGGCTTGTGTTACAATAATAGATGCAGATCCCTGATTAAAATGCTGCAGCAGGGAAAATCAATAACCATTGGCAGCTGAGCCTCTAATAAGTATAATAATCACCATTTAGGGAAAGCGTGGGGGAATGAGTAGGGCTGGTCATACAGCGATGATATTAATCTGACTCCATCTCGATCTGCGTCTGCCTGCTGCTGGCACGCCCGTGCCTGGAGCCCGTTGGGAGGGGCAGAGCTGGCTGCCAAAGCAGGTGGCCCGGCCTGACCCTGCTCCCAGCCTCCGTGGGATCCGCAGCCCCAACACAGCCTCACTCACAGGTCTGTACGGAAGTTCCCTGCCCAAATGGGAGGAGGGGGAGCTCGGTACTCAGAGGCTGTATTCACAGGTGTGAATCTGTTCAGGCTTCAAGACGTTCTCGCTTTGTGAGCTCCATGGGCTGATAATTTACTGAATCTCATTTATTAGAAGCTTGAATAGTCTGTACCATGTACCCCACATTACTTTAAGCATTTTGCAAATATAAACTCATTTAATCATCATGAGTGGTGGTTCAGTCACTAAGTTGTGTCCAACTCTTTGTGACCCCATGGACCACAGCCTGCCAGGCTCCTCTCTATCCGTGAGATTTCCCAGGCAAGAGTGGGTTGCCATTTCTTCCTCCAGGGGATCTTCCCAACCCAGGGATTGAAATTGCGATTCCTGCCTGGCAGGCAGATTCTTTACCACGGAGCCACCTGGTAGGACAGTCGTCATATCAACACACGAAGTAAATGTTCTTAATGTTCTCACCTTGCAGATGAGGAAAGTGAGTCACAGAGCTGGTTAAATAATTTGCCTAAGGTGACTAAGCCTGAAGTGGCACATCCAGGACATGAACTAGGTGAAGAAAGGGAAAGTAACTCAGTCGTGTCCGACTCTTTGCGACCCCATGGACTATACAGTCCATAGAAGTCTCCAGGCCAAAATACTGGAGTGGGTAGGGTAGCCTTTCCCTTCTCCAGGGGATCTTCCCAACCCAGGGGTCAAACCTAGGTCTCCCACATTGTAGGCAGATTCTTTACCAGCTGAGCCACAAGGGAAGCCCAAGAATACTGGAGTGGGTAGCCTACCCCTTCTCCAGGAGATCTCCCCAACCCAGGAATCAAACCGGGGTCTCCTGCATTGCAGGCGGATTCTTTACCAACTGAGCCATCAGGGAAGCCCCTTGAACCAGGTGACACAGCTTTACTCTCTGTGCCCTGAACTCCTTTTCTATAGACTGTAACCCTTGTGTCTGATATACATGCTGTGCTGTGCTTAGTCACTCAGTCATGTCTGACTGTGCAACCACGTGGACCGTAGCCTGCCAGGCTCCTCTGTCCATGGGATTCTCCAGGTCAGAATACTGGAGTGGGTTGCCATGCCCTACTCCAGAGGATCTTCCCAACCAGGGACTGAATCTGCTGCAGCTGATGCTGCTGCTGCTAAGTCGCTTCGGTCGTGTCTGACTCTGTGTGACCCCATAGATGGCAGCCCATCAGGCTCCACCGTCCCTGGGATTCTCCAGGCAAGAACACTGGAGTGGGTTGCCATTTCCTTCTCCAATGCATGAAAGTGAAAAGTGAAAGTGAAGTCGCTCAGTCGTCTCCGACTCTTAGCAACTCCATGGGCTGCAGCCCACCAGGCTCCTCTGTCCATGGGATTTTCCAGGCAAGAGTACTGGAGAGGGATGCCATTGCCTTCTCCGGGGATTGAATCTAGGTCTGAATTGCATGCAGATTCTTTACCATTTGGGCCACCAGAGAAGCCCGTCTGACACATAGCAAACACTGATCAAACTCACTGGCTGTCTGGAACACTAAGCGGCCCCTAGTCCCTCCCAATTATATTTAGCACTACTCACCTGCACTTTTATTGTTTCTAACCCTGTTCCAGAGCTTGGATGTGTTCCAAAACATTTTCCAGCAGCATTGGTAAGCATGAACCAGGCCTGTGGGAGAACACGCCCACGTCCCTGCTCCCCAACTCTGGCTGAGTCATGAAAACAGGTCTTGCCCTCCTCATTGCTGTGGGGCCATACACTCACCCAGAAGCCCCCTGCAGTTACGGGTTGGCCAGAAACTTTATTCAAGTTGTTCCATAGGATGTTTCAGAAAAATCCAAATGAAATTTTTGGCCAACCCAGTACATGCTTGGCTCTTCATTCTCTCAGAAGCCTAAAGCTAAGTGAGCCGGAAGCTGCTGTCCTCCAGAGGCAGAGTTTTCTTGGAGATGGGACAATACAGGAGTCCATTAGAAATGGCCACGTCTACATCGTCCACCTGGAACCTAGCCACCTCTCCAGCCCGAACAAGCAGAATCAGGGCACACAGGACACCACAGTTTATATGGTCTCCAACAGTTCAACTGGTTCCCCTGGAGCTGCAGTTCCCCTAGTTCTGATTATTACTGAGGAGAAAAATAGGTCAACACCCAGGTCTGTCGTGTCCGTCCCACTGTGCATCCTGTTAGAAGCAGAGTTCCTGGTGCAAAGGTGTGTGTTTCACGATACGAATGAGCATGGATGAACAAGTATTCTCCGTGTTCTCATGCACTATCTCATGTTCCAAACTCCAAACAAATTCTGTTTAAATTAATTGGATTTTAGGAAAGAGAATTTTTAATATCGTCTTAGTTTTCTTTGATGCACTTTGTGTGTGTGCGTGTGTGTGTGTGTGTGTGTAAGGTATGTGAAAGTGAAACTGTTAGCACTCAGTGCAGTCCAGCTCTTTGTGACCCTGTGGACTGTAGCCCGCCAGGCTCCTCTCTCCTTGGAATTCTCCAGGCAAGAATACTGGAGTGGGTTGCCATTCCCTTCTCCAGAGATTGAACCCAGGTCTCCTGCATGCCAGGTAGATTCTTTACCATCTGAGCCACCAGGGAAGCCCTGTATAAGGGATACATAACATAAGGCTGACTGTTTAACCATTTTAAAGTTCAATAGCAATGAGTACACTCACATTGTTGAGTCATCAACACCATTCATCTCCAGATTTTTTTTGCCTCTTCCCAAATTAAAACTCTACACCCATTTAACAACTGCTTATTCCCTCCCCCACACAACTCCTAGTAACTGCCATTCTACTTTCAGCCTCTATGAATTCGACTGCTCTTCGACCCTCATAATTGCACAAGTTTGGGTAGATGGTTCTATCATAATTTAACTGTTCTCTTAGGATTAATCGTACAGTCTTTCCCCAACAGTAATGCAGCAACAAATACGTTTGTGAAGCTAGCTTTTGTGTGTCTGTATTTATGATTATTACTCTGGGTTTGATTGTCAAAATCGAGAATTACTGGGGAAAAGAACAGCTTAAACATATTTATGTTTTTGATATATGTTGTCAGTTATCCTAAAAGATTTTAGAATTTATATATTACATTTTAAACATTATGCCAGCAATGAATAAATGTGTCCATTTCTCTGTATTCCTACCTCCACTGGGTTTTTTTTTTTTTAATGCATTGCTAATTTGTTAGGCAAAAATCTCTGTGTCATTGTTAGATTAAAAATATGTCATGGCAACTAGAGTTTAGTGGAAAGAAGGCCGAACTTAAAATCAGATCTATTTTTGGTAGGTGAGTTTAAAGCAAAATGGACTCTGGACTGAAAGAAAAAAAGTAACTGCCACTGTTTTCAAGTGTGTAGGCCCTAAGTGGGGCTAGCAGAAGAAAAAGCAAGGGAAGGAAGAGAAATGAGAAACCAGTATCTGTATACCAGGCACTGCTCAGCAGCTGGGAGGTCCAAGTCAAGAGGACAAGCCCTCTATCTGCTCACAGTTGAATAGATTTTTAAATTCCCTTTTACATATGTGAAAACTAAAGACGAGAGTTAAATAACTTTTGCAAGGTCATACAACTCAGTAATAATAGTGACTAAAATATATAGGTGGACTGTGTGGATCACAATAAACTGTGGAAAATTCTGAAAGAGATGGGAATACTAGACCACCTGATCTGCCTCTTGAGAAATTTGTATGCAGGTCAGAAGCAACAGTTAGAACTGGACATGGAACAACAGACTGGTTCCAAATAGGAAAAGGAGTTCATCAAGGCTGTATATTGTCACCCTGCTTATTTAACTTCTACGCAGAGTACATCATGAGAAATGCTGGACTGGAAGAAACACAAGCTGGAATCAAGATTGCCAGGAGAAATATCAATAACCTCAGATATGCAGATGACACCACCCTTATGGCAGAAAGTGAAGAGGAACTAAAAAGCCTCTTGATGAAAG
>NW_011494910.1:1090649-1104054 GCF_000754665.1 Bison bison bison
AAATTAAAAGACGCTTACTCCTTGAAAGGAAAGTTATGACCAACCTAGATAGCATATTCAAAAGCAGAGACATTACTTTGCCAACAAAGGTCCGTCTAGTCAAGGCTATGGTTTTTCCAGTGGTCATGTATGGATGTGAGAGTTGGACTGTGAAGAAGGCTGAGCACTGAAGAATTGATGCTTTTGTGGTTTTTTTTTTGAATTTTTTTTTTTAATTGATGCTTTTGAACTGTGGTGTTGGAGAAGACTCCTGAGAGTCCCTTGGACTGCAAGGAGATCCAACCAGTCCATTCTGAAGGAGATCAGCCCTGGGATTTCTTTGGAAGGAATGATGCTAAAGCTGAAACTCCAGTACTTTGGCCACCTCCTGCGAAGAGCTGACTCATTGGAAAAGACTCTGATGCTGGGAGGGATTGGGGGCAGGAGAAGGGGACGACAGAGGATGAGATGGCTGGATGGTATCACTGACTCGATGGACATGAGTCTGAGTGAACTCCGGGAGTTGGTGATGAACAGGGAGGCCTGGCGTGCTGCAATTCATGGGGTTGCAAAGAGTCGGACATGCCTGAGAGACTGAACAGAAATGAACTGAATAACATTCTAGACACTGTGTTACCCACTTTATATTGTTGTTGTTGTTCAGTTCTAAGTTGTGTCTGACTCTTTGCAACCCCATGAACTGCAGCACGTCTTTCACTATCTCCTGGAGGATGCTCAAATACATGTCCATTGAGTTGGTGAAGCTATCTAACCATTTCACTCTCTGCCACCTCCTTCTCTTTTTGCCTTCAATCTTTCCCAGCATCAGGGTCTTTCCCAATGAGTTGGCTCTTTGCATCATATGGCCAAACTATTAGAGCTTCAGCATCAGTCCTTCCAATGAATATTCAGGGTAGATTTCCTTTAGGATTGACTGGTTTGATTTCCTTGCAGTCCAAGGGGCTCTCAAGAGTCTTCTCCAGCACCACAGTTTGAAAGCACCAGTTCTTCGGTGCTCAGCCTTCTTTATGGCCCAACACTTACATGCATACGTGACCACTGGAAAAACCATAGCTTTGACTAGACAGACCTTTGTTGGCAAAGTAATATCTCTTGCTTTTTTATATGCTCTCTAGGTTTGTCGTAGTTTTTCCTCCAAAGAGCAAGTGTCTTTTAATTTCATGACTGCCATGAAATCACCATCCACAGTGATTTTGGAGCCCAAGAAAATAAAATCTGTCACTGTTTCCAGCCCCCCCCTCCTCCCCGCCGTTTATTTGCCATGAAGTGATGGGACTGGATGCCCTGATCTTGGTTTTAATGTTGAGTTTCAAGCCAGTTTTTTCACTCTCTTCTTTTACACTCATCAAAAGGCTCTTAGAGTGGTATCATCTGCACTAGGTTGTTATTTCTCCTGGCAATCTTGATTCCAGCTGTGTCATCCAGTCCAGCATTGTGCATGATGTACATTCAAAAAACTAAAATGAGATCATGACATAGTCCCGTCACTTCATGGCAAATAGATGGGGAAACAATGAAAACAGTGAAAGACTTTATTTTCTCGGGCTCCAAAATCACTGCAGATGGTGACTGCAGGCATGAAATTAAAAGACGCTTGGTCCTTGGAAGAAAAGCTATGACAAACCTCAGTTCAGTTCAGTTCAGTTGCTCAGCCATGTCCGACTCTGCGAGCCCATAGACTGCAGCCCGCCAGGCCTCCCTGTCCATCACCAACTCCTGGAGCTTACTCAAATTCATGTCCATTGAGTTGGTGATGCCATCCAACCATCTCATCCTCTGTGGTCCCCTTCTCCTCCAGCCTTCAATCTGACAAACCTAGATGACAAACTTAGAGAGCATATTAAAAGGCAGACATTACTTTGCTGACAAAGGTCTGTACAGTCAAAGCTATGGTTTTTTCAGTAGTCAAGTGTGCATATGAGAGTTGGACCATAAAGAAGGCTGAGCACCAAAGAACTGATGCTTTCAAACTGTGGTAACAGAGAAGACTCTCGAGAGGCCCTTGGACTACCAGGAGATCAAACCAGTCAATCCTAAAGGAAATCAACCCTGAATATTCTTTGGAAGGACTGATGCTGAAGCTGAAGCTCCAATACTTTGGCCACCTGATGCAAAGAACTGACTCATTGGAAAAGACCCTGATGCTGGGAAAGATTGAATGCTGGTGGAGAAGGGGAAGACATTGGATGAGATGCTTGGATGGCATCACCAACTTGATGGACATGAGTTGGAGCAAGCTCTGGGAGTTGGTGATGGAGAGGTAGGCCTGGTGTGCTGCAGTTCATGGGGTATCAAAGAGTTGGACATGAATGATCAACTGAACTGAACGGAACTCTGCATTTAAGTTACATAAGCAGGGTCACTGGAGAAGGAAATGGCGCCCCACTCCAGTACTCTTGCCTGGAAAGTCCCATGGACGAGGGAGCCTGGTAGGCTGCAGTTCATGGGGTCACTAGGAGTCACACACGACTGAGCAACTTCACTCACTTTTCACTTTCATGCACTGGAAAAGGAAATTGCAACCCACTCCAGTGTTCTTGCCTGGAGAATCCCAGGGACGGGGGAGCCTGGTGGGCTGCCATCTATGGGGTTGCACAGAGTCGGACACGACTGAAGTGACTTAGCAGCAGCAGCAAGCAGGGTCACAGTGTATAGCCTGGTCATACTTCTTTCCCAATTTTGACCAAGTCTGTTGTTCTATGTCCAGTTATTTCTTGATCTGCATACAGATTTCTCAGGAGACAAGTGAAGGTGGTCTAGTATTCCCATCTCTTTAAGAATTTTCCACAGTTTGCTGTGATCCACACAGTCAAAGGCTTTAACATAGTCAGTGAACTAGTCAATTTCAGATGCTTTACTGAAATTTCCTTGATTTCTCTATGATGCAACGAATGTTGGCAACTTGATCTCTGGTTTCTCTGCCTTTTCTAAACCCAGCTTGCACATCTGGAAGTTCTTGGTTCACACACTGCTAAAGACTAGCTTGAAGGATTTTAAGCATGACCTTGCTAGCATGTTAAATGAGCACAATTGTATGGTAGCTTGATCATTCTATGGCATTGTCCTTCTCTGGGATTGGAATGAAAACCAACCTTTTCCAGTCCTATGGACACTGCTGAGTTTTCCAAATTTGCTGACATTTTGAGTGTAGCACTTTAAAAGCATCAGCTTTTAGGATCTGAAATAGCTCAGCTGAAATTCAATCACCTCCATTAACTTTGTTCATAGTGATACTTCCTAAGGCCAACTTGACTTCACACTCCAGGATGTCTGGCTCTAAGTGGGTAACTGCACCATGGTGGTTATCTGGGTCATAAAGACTTTTTTGGTATAGTTCTCCTGTTTATTCCTGCCACTTCTTAATCTCTTCTGCTTCTGTTAGGTCCTCACCGTTTCTGTCCTTTTTTATGCCCATCTTTGCATGAAGTGTTGTCCTGATATATCCAATTTTCTTGAAGAGATCTCTAGTCTTTTCCGTTCTGTTGTCTTCCTCTATTTCTTGGCATTGCTCATTTAAGAAGGCCTTCATTTTTCTCCTTACTATTCTCTGGAACTCTGCATTCAGGTGGATATATCTTTCCTTTTCTCCCTTGCTTTTCAATTCTCTTCTTTTCTCAGCTATTTGTAAGGCCTCTGCAGACAACCACTTTGCCTTATTGTATTTCTTTTTCTTCCAGATGGTTTTGGTCACTGTCTTCTGTACAATGTTACAAACCTCTGTTCATAGTTCTTCAGACTCTCTGTCTACAGATCTAATCCCTTGAATCTATTCATCACCTCCACTATATAATCATAAGAGATTCGATTTAGGTCATAACTGAATGAGCTAGTGGTTTTCTGTATTTTATTCTATTTAAGCCTGAAATTTGCAATAAGGAGTTCATGTTCTGAGCCACAGTCAGCTCCTCGTCCTGTTTTTGCTGACTGTATAGAGCTTCTCCTTCTTAGGCTGCAAAGAACATAACCAATCTGATTTCAGTATTGACTGTTTGGTGATGCCCACGTGTAGAGTCACCTCTTGGGTTGTTGGAAAATGGTGTTTGCTTTCACCAGTGTGTTCTCTTTGCAAAACTGTTAGCCTTTGCCCCGCTTCATTGTGTACTCCAAGGTCAAATTTGCCTGTTACTCCAGGTATCTCTTGACTTCCTACTTTTGCATTCCAACCTCCTATGATGAAAAGGACATCTATTTTTGATGTTAGTTCTAGAAGATCTTGTAGGTCTTCAAAGAACTGGTCAAATTCAACTTACTCAGCATTAGTGGTTTAGGCATAAACTTGGATTACTGTAATGAATGAGTGATCTTGTAAACAAACCAAGGTCATTCTGTTGTTTTTGAGATTGCTCCCAAGTACTGCATTTTTGACTCTTTTGTTGACTATGAGGGCTACTGCATTTCTTCCAAGGGATTCTTGCCCACAGTAGTAGAGGCAATGGTCATCTGAATTAAATTCACCCATTCCCATCCATTTTAGTTCACTGATTCCTAAGTTGTCAGTGTTCACTCTTACCATCTCCTGCTTGACTGCATCCAATTCACCTTGATTCATGGACCTAACATTCCACGTTATTACACAATATTGCTTTTTACAGCATTGAACTTCACTTTCCCACCAAACACATCCACAGCTGGGTGTTGTTTCTGCTTTGGCCCAGCCACTTCATTCTTTCTGGAGCTATTAGTGTTAACAATTGCCCTCCACTTTTCCCCAGTAGCATATCGGGCACCTTCCAACCTGGGGGGCTCACCTTTCGGGGTCATGTATTTTTGCCTTTTCATACTCTTCACGGGGTTCTCACACAAGAATACTGGAGTGGTTTGCCGTTCCCTCCTCAAGTGGACCACATTTTGTCAGAACTCTTCACTATGACCCATCTGTCTTGGGTAGCCCTGCACAGCATGGCTCATAGCTTAATTGAGTTACAAAAGCCCCTTTTCCATGACAGCACTGTGATCCATGAAGGGGAAGCACTTTATACAGATCATCTCATTTATTCATTACCTTCCCAAACTCCCATAAAGCTGGTCCCACTTGGTCTCATTTAGTAGACTGTAGGTGTCCCTCTTACACGGGTCCATGGATATACCTATCACAGCCCTTACCAAGCTACATTGTAATTGCATATGTGTCTGTCTCCCTAGAAAGGGGTCTTTAAGATCACAGGCTGTGATTTTTATCTCCATACTTCTTCACCTGAGTCCTGGTTCACAGTAGGTCTCAATAAGTGTTTAGTGAACGAATGCATCTGCTGCCATGCAAACCCAGATTTGGCTCATTCCGAAGTCTGAGGAATTTCCAGCAAAAGTGAATGAAGCAGGGCAGAAGGAAGCACATCGACGATTCTCCTCCTGGGGGAACTCTGAAAGCCCCTGGGCCTGCACCATCTTCCTGTTCTCCACACTTGCACCTTGACACTTACAGACCTGCTCGTAACCAACACTGGAGAGCTCAAGAGGGAGGCACTGTAGAAACACAGAACCTTTGGTCTGGTGAGAGGGAGGTAATTAAATTTCTCTGCTAACAAGCTCATCCCGGAACATCTTTGCCTCCAGTCTGGTCCTCTGGGAATAGAGACCGGACCGTTTTCTTTTTCTGTAGCCTGGAGCCAGCGGCTGACTGGACGTGCTAGAGGCCCAGAAGCTGCTGGCACACGGGGAGAGAAAGCGGGTCATGGCTGGGCTATTTTCCTTGTTATCCAGAGCCTGGGACTGACAGCTTCTCTGGGGGGGATGGAGAATTACAGGCCACCAGGCAGACTCCAGCCTCTTAGAAATGGACCTGCCCTCTCACCACACCTAGAGCTCAGCCACTTATTGGACACTCAACAAAGCAGACACACACACAAACAATTCGGACGACTTCCTACTTGACATTCTAGTCATCATTATGGGAGAGTCAGAACTATTTTGGAGATTTATGCCTTAACTTATGTTTCATTTTCTGCTATATGAGAATTTGGCACACTTGAGAAAGCACCAGAATCTTTTTAAGGCTCAGGACTTCTTAAATATTTTCCTCCAGCTCTGGCAGGCCCATATCCAAGGATAAAAGCCCTGCGTTTTAGGAGAGGCAGACCAAGGAAGAGTTTCTGAAGAAGGGTGTGAAGAGAATAGTCTAGGTGAATCCCACTGAAGTCAAGCCTCTGTGACACTTAGTCTTCATCTCTTATTTGGCCTTGGTGATAATGCCTCGCTCTTATTTGTGGATTAGGATTATTATCTTGGGTTTAATTGTAAAAATTTGAGGATTACTGAAGGAAAAAATAGCCTAAATATATTTATGCTTTTGATATATATGTATGGTCAGTTATGCTAAAGGATTTTAGAGTTTATGTATTACATCTTAAACATTAAGGAGATGATACCTTGGTCTTCCTTCTGGGACAAAGCGTCCATACAGGGGCCCCGGGGGTGGGCTGACTGCCCTTCGCCCTGCACAGCCTTACGGGCTGATGTGCTCAGTCCTATGTTATGAGTCGCATCCCCCACTTCCTGACATTGCATTTTTGGAGAGGAAGCTACCAAGGGAGGAGGGAGGAGGGCTAGGAGGAAGGTGAAAGGAAAGTGGAGAGGACGGAGCTCTTCCTTACAGGATTATTAGTCCTTCGGCACTGGAGTGATTAAAAATCAGGATGAAAATTTAAAAGTGAAAAACAAAACCAGCAAGGCAATTACTCTAAAGAAGCTTTCCTGAAAAAAAATGGGGAAAATCAATATTTAATTCAGACTTCATTGATTTGCAATTTGGGTACCACACTCAGCCCTCAGTTTTTTCAGTTTTCTCGGTGAGGGATTATTATAGAGTCACTGGCTTCGGATACTTAGTGCCTCAGGGAAAGGCTGTGATGAGAGACAGAGAAACAGAGGAATTTCCCTTGAGTCAGCTTGCCCTGTCTGCTCCTCTCTTCGGCTCCAGGCACCTCCCTTCCCTGAGAGCTTGAGGACACTCAGGCTGAGCATGAGATGGCAGCGGCTAAAATCCAGGAGAGATGTGAGGAGAATATATATAGTCCATTCTCCTGACTCTGAGTACAGGAGTGCCCAAACCCTCTCAAAAAGAGCTGCCTATACTTGCACACACGCATACAAAATCCACCTTCATCATCAAAAATCATCAAACTGAAGTAACTAGGAATGAAAAATTGTAATATCTTTAATCTACTGCAAAATGCTTCAGAAAAAAAGATTAAAAAAAATCTTAGAAGAAAGTTCTCAAAATTTCACACAGTCTCTCCTTTTTCTTTCCTTTCCTTCCCGTTAACTTAATCTATCTAAAGTCTAGCCAAAATCCATGCTGCTGCACATGAAGCATGTACCATTCTGTTCTGACGCAGAAACTGGATGCTCCCCTGTGCCCTACTGTCTGCATGCGTGCATACCCCTGGAGCACCCAGGATCAGAGAGCTCCCAGTCAGTAATAAATGACACGTGGCCACACTCCTGGATTAGAGAGTGCTTTAAAATTAATTAATTAGAAATGAGAACACACGAAGTTCTAGTCCTTCAGAATTTGTTACAGTTTTCAGTGTTCTCTTCTATCTATTAACTTCAACTGGTTCTTGTTCAGAATGCTATGAAATGGTTAAAGCTAGAATTATTTGTCCCCATTTTACAAGGCAAGACACGGTGGCCTGGGGAGTTGTGTGAAAAAGCAGCACAGCTGAGTTAGCGACGGTGATTGGGGCACCCTGTAAAACCCCAGGACTCCTGGTGGGCCCCACTCCCACTGGGAAGCTCCTGTGTTCTCACTTTTCCCCAACCTCTGCTATGTCCTGAAGATTCAGCCTTTTCCCCTGAAAAACTGCCATTAGCCACATATCCTTAGGGGTTCTTCTTTTTCTATGTAGTTTCTGTTTCTTTGCTGCCTCCAAAATATGCTGATAGATGGTTTTTCTTATTAGGATTTTATTGCTCATGGTTCAGGAGAACGAATGGGCAGGAGATAAAACCATCAAACAAGGGAAAGTGACAAAGATTCCCAAGTCTGTGGGCATTTATACAGACTTGACTTCTCTGGTCTAAAGGTTTTTTCTGAAATTCCAAGGAAATGTAGGGACTCCACTTGCTCCCACCCTCTGATTGTATCACCCTAAGTGGGCTGTGTGACCTCTACCACCTTCCAACAAGCCCTACCTTAGCAAAGTAAGTAAGTAAGTGTTAGTCACTCAGTCGTGCCTGACTCTTTGCAACCCCATGGACTGCAGCCCACCAGGCTCTTCTGTCCATGAGATTTTCCAGGCAAGGATACTGGAGTGGGTTGCCATTTCCTTCTCCAGGGATCTTCCCAACCCAGGGATCGAACCTGGGTCTCCTGCACTGCAGGCAGATTTTTTACTGACTGAGCTACAAGGGAAGCCTAAAGGCCACACCAATCTCTTTCCTTCTGGTGGTCCCTCTTCTTAGCACTTGGGCTTGAAAAGGTCAGTACTATCTGTCTTAACCAAAAGTGATTCTCGCTCAGCATTTCTGCATGAACTACAGACCTTGGCCAAGGCATTTCACCTCTCTAGGCCCCAGGTTACTCACTGGTGAATGAGAGCCAAAAATAACTCTTTCCCAGTGTTGAGATAATGGATTGAAAGAGCCTTATACATTTCAAAGGGCGATTCTATCGTGAGTTATTTATTGTAGCTAAGTATAAATGGTGATGGTTTAGTCACTAAGTCGTGTCCACTCTTGCGACCCCGTGGACAGAGGAGCCTGGCAGCCTACAGTCCATGGGATTCTCCAGGCAAGAGTACTGGAGTGGGTTGCCATTTCCTTCTCCAGGGGATCTTCCCAACCCAGGGATCAAACCCGGGTCTCCGGCATTGTAGGCAGAATCTTTACCAACTGAGCTACAAGTGAAGCCCAAATATAAATAGATAAATAAAATTTTAAATGCCTCTTATTAACAGTTATACTTTATTGAGTGCCAACAAGGTGCTACTTACTATATTTAGTGTTTTAAATACATTATTTCCAAAACTCACAAAACCAGTAAAGAGGGCATTGACCTCATTTAACAAACAGGCTGTCCAAGACGTTCAGTGAAGCCTACACCAGCCACATGCTTCCATTGCCCTGTTTGCCACATGGCATTTGTAACGTGTTTGTCTGTACGTTTTTCTCTGAGAAGACTATGAACTTGTCAAGGACTGAGAATATACATCTTGGGCATTTTATTCTATACATTTTGGTCCTAGCTCTGTGATTGTCAAATAGTAGGCATTAAATTGAAGAAAGTAGAGAAAACCACTAGGGCATTCATGTATGATCTAAATCAAATCCCTTATGATTATACTGTGAAAGTGACAAACAGCTCCAAGGGATTAGATCTGATAGAGTGCCTGAAGAACTATGGATGGAGGTTCGTAATATTGTACAGAGGGGGTGACTGAAACCATCCCGAAGAAAAAGAAATGCGAGAAGGTAAAATGGTTGTCTGAGGAGGCCTTACAAATAGCTGAGAAAAGAAGAGAAGCAAAAGGCAAAGGAGAAAAGGAAAGATATACCCACCTGAATGCAGAGTTCCAGAGAATAGGAGGGAGAGATAAGAAAGCCATCTTAAGTAAACAATGCAAAGAAATATAGGAAAACAACAGAATGGGAAAGACTAAAGATCTCTTCAAGAAAATTAGAGATACAAAGCGAGGATTTCATGCAAAGATGAGCATGATAAAGTACAGAAATGGTGAGGACCTAACAGAAGCAGAAGATATTAAGAAGAGGTGGCAAGAATACACCAAAGAACTATACAAGAAAGGTCTTTATGACCTGGATAACTACGATGGTGTGGTCACTCACTTAGACCCAGACATCCTGGAGTATGAAGTCAAGTGTGACTTAGGAAGTGTCACTATGAACAAAGCTAGTGGAGGTGATTGAATTCCACTTGAGCTATTTCAGATCCTAAAAGATGATGCTGTTAAAGTGCTACATGCAATGTGTCAGCAAATTTGGAAAACTCAGTCAGCAGTGGCCATAGGACTGGAAAAGGTCAGTTTTCATCCCAATCCCCAAAAAGGGCAATGCCAAAGAATGTTCAAACTTACCACACAATTGCACTCACACCAGTAAGGTTGTGCTCAAAATCCTTCAAGCTAGGCTTCAACAGTACGTGAACAGAGAATTTCCAGTGTACAAGCTTGATTTAGGAAAGGCAGAGGAACCTGAGATCAAATTGTAAACACCCATTGGATCATAGATAAAGCAAGTGAATTCCAGAAAAACATCTACTTCTGCTTCATTGACTACACTAAAGCCTTTGACTGTATGGATCACAAGAAACTGTGGAAAATTCTTAAAGAGATGGGGATACCAGATCACCTTCACCTGTCTCCTGAGAAATCTGTATGCAGGTCAACAAGCAGGTAGACTGGACATGAAATAATGAACCAGTTCAAAATGGGAAAAAGTATATCAAGGCTGTATATTGTCACCCTGCTTATTTAACTTATATACAGAATACATCATGTGAAATGCCAGGCTAGATGAATCACAAGCTGCAATCAAGATTGCTAGGAGAAATATCAATAACCTCAGATATGCAGATGATACCACCCTTATGGCAGAAAGTGAAGAGGAACTAAAGAGCCTCTTGATGAGGGTAAAAGAGGAGAGTGAAAAAGCTGGCTTAAAACTCAACATTCAAAAAACTAAGATCGTGGCATCTAATCCCATCACTTCATGGCAAATAGATGGGGAAAAAATGGAAACGGTGACAGATTTGATTTTTTTCAGCTCCAAAATCACTGTGGATGGTGACTGCAGCTATGAAATTAAAAGACACTTGCTCATTGAAAGAAAAGCTATGACCAGCCTAGACAGTGTATTAAGAAGCAGAGACATCACTTTGCCAACAAAAGTCTGTATAGTCAAAACTATGGGTTTCCCTCTAGTCATGTACAGTTGTGGGAGTTGGACCATAAAAAAGGCAGAGGGCTGAAGAATTGATGCTTTCGAACTGTGGTGTTGGAGAAGACTCTTGAGAGACCCTTGAACTGCAAGGACATTAAACCAGTCAATCCTAAGGGAACTCAACCCTGACTATTCATTGGAAGGACTGGTGCTGAAGTTGAAGCTTCAATACTTTGGCCACCTGATGCAAAGAGCTGACTCATTGGGAAAGACCCTGATGCTGGGAAAGATTGAAGGCAGGAGGAGAAGGGGATGACAGAGGATGAGATGGTTGAATGGCATCACTGACTCAGTGGGCATGAGTTTGAGCAAATGCCAGGAGATAGTGAAGGACAAGGAAGCATGACGTGCTGCAGTCCATGGGGTCACAAAGAGTAGGACATGACTTGGAACTGAACAACCATAAAGACATTTACAGAATCTTCATTGAAATGGCTAGTCACCCAATCTCATTTCTCCCTAAGCATCTTCAGAGGCCCCGTATGAGGGTGGGAGGTCTTGGGGGTTAAACAATAAGGCTCACAGGCTCTCTGCAATTCTCTGCCTATCGGGGCTCTAAATCTAGGAGTTATCCTCAAAAGCCTGTCTCTTTCCTAAGTTCTAAGAGCTCATAAATATACGTAGTGGGAGAAAACACAGAGAAGAAATACTTATTTTGTTTATTAAACTGGCATCTTGGCAGATTTATAGCAGAAAATGAGTAAGCCTGTTTCCTCCTGTGCTTTCGTAGTCTGAGTGTTGAATTGCTGTTGCCTTCTAGCCTGAGAGTCACAGGGAACAAAGAGATCTAGGCCATCACCCAACCAGAGTTAGCCTGGAGCAGCTCCTAAGGCAGAGGTGGGATTTACCAGAGAGGATGCCTGTTGGAGTCTAGGAGGCTCAATAAATAGCCCCCTCTTTTCTCTACCCAAGTGAAAAAGCCAAAGGAGAGAGAGACTCAATAATTACAAAGATGGAGACAGTAAACAAAAATATTTTAACAAAATGTTCAGATGTTCTGGGCTTGCTAATATCCTCTCCAAGTATTGAATTTATCCCTTATTAAGAATTATTCAGCATTATCAAAATTTTGGAAATAATGCAAAAACATGACTTCTTGTTCTCTCAATATTTTAGTGGACCACTGTTTAAGGGCCCCACCAAGGAGAAATTAATTTTTACTTCACTTTTATTGACTCTGTATTAAGGCCCAAATTCATTAGCATTCATTAACATTACATGTTAAATGCAGATTTTTGTCTGATAGAGATCCAAGCAGTATCTGCTTGATAGAGAAAATAACTGCAGAGGCTTTCATTTGATTGCATAGGAGTATATTAGCTGGTTTTACACCTAATTTAATAGACTTATTTCAGCATTCCTTTCTAGACTAACTATATAAATTTCTTCATCAAATGCTTTCAAGATCTAGCTTTAACATTTTCTTATTCACGATTTAAACACAACTTTGACATATATTCTTCCATATATTTGTATGGAAGTAATGTTTTTAACTTTTTGGAAAATGATACTTTGACCCAC
Organism: Bison bison bison; assembly: GCF_000754665.1. Lineage (NCBI taxonomy): Eukaryota > Metazoa > Chordata > Mammalia > Artiodactyla > Bovidae > Bison > Bison bison. The sequence goes on from NW_011494910.1 coordinate 1,103,070, forward strand.
TCTCCATCCCCCATCCCTCCCTCCACTCCCATCTCCCACCCACAGCAGTGAGCCTGTTCTGAGGCATCAGACCATGCTCCCTAAGCTCACACAGAGTAGACAGAGTAGTTCAGAGTGCAGATCTCAGGGCAGAATCCAGGAGGACTCCCTTCTTACATTCAACTCCGTCCTCAAAAATCACTAACAGTAAGTCGATGCCTTGTTCCTCAGGCAGAATGAGAGAGATCAGGAGTGATACCCAGAGAAGCCCTTGCTCATGGAAATAGGAAGAGTAGAGACTGTGTCCCCACTGAACTGGGCCTATGGGAGGAACAGCCACAGCCTGATGGAGAACCGGCCACTTGGCTGGTGGCCGGTGGAGGAGGGTGGAAAGTGGACCCCTTCCAGCGAGGCCATGGGGACCACAACACTGATGTCCCAGACAAGGGCTAATAGGAATCCAGTTGCCTCGAGGGTGAGCCTTCTGGATCTGGAACTGGGTGAGACCAGGGCACCTGGAGTAGCTGGAGGTTCAGGAAGGGAAGCAGATTGTCTGAGCAACCTTACTGTCTGGACAAGTCTTAATGTCCTTCTCCACGTTGTTACCTGGGTTACCCTCAGGTCCTAGAAACTCTCAACAAGGCCCCATATTTGGAGAATCAGCTCAACCACATCTCATTACTGTAGTTTTTCATTTAGATTCAGTAAAGGCTGCATTTCAACATTAATAAGGGAAGGAGAGGCAAAAATAACTAATTTATGACCTTTCATGTACCAGGTACTGGGTAGATGCTTATGTATATTTTATATATTGTAATCCTCATGACAACTCTGAAAACTAGATAAAATAGACGCTTACTCCTTGGAAGGAAAGTTATGATCAACCTAGATAACATATTGAAAAGCAGAGACATTACTTTGCCAACAAAGGTCCGTCTGGTCAAGGCTATGGTTTTTCCATTGGTCATGTATGGATGTGAGAGTTGGACTGTGAAGAAGGCTGAGC
>NW_011494910.1:1104154-1110961 GCF_000754665.1 Bison bison bison
TCTTGAGAGTCCCTTGGACTGCAAGGAGATCCAACCGGTCCATTCTGAAGGAGATCAGCCCTGGGATTTCTTTGGAAGGAATGATGCTAAAGCTGAAACTCCAGTACTTTGGCCACCTCATGCGAAGAGTTGACTCATTGGAAAAGACTCTGATGCTGGGAGGGATTGGGGGCAGGAGGAGAAGGGGACAACAGAGATAGCTGGATGGCATCACCGACTCGGCGGACGTGAGTCTGAGTGAACTCCGGGAGTTGGTGATGGACAGGGAGGCCTGGCGTGCTGCGATTCATGGGGTCGCAAAGAGTTGGACAAGACTGAGCGACTGAGCTAACTTACTAACTAATCCTCATGACAACTCTGAAAACTAGATAAAATAGAAGCTAAGTGACTTGTTCAAGGCCACAAGGCTAATTAGTGTAGAGATGGAGTCAGAATTTATGCCTGTGACCCCAAAGCCTATGTTCTCAACACCACACTGCCATATTCAAGCAAGTAATGCAGTATCTGTGGGGCCAGAAGTCTGCAGATCCAGGCTGCAGCACTTCTCCGCTGTGAGACCCCAGACCAGCTCTGACCCTGCTTCTCTCCCATGAGGTTCACTGCCTGTAACCTCTCCTACCACTTTTATAGAGGATGTAAACTTAAATATGGTCTCCATATCTTGATTTGCATCGCAGTTTCTGTTAGAGTTGATTTCGTTTCTTGGCCTGAGAGGCTCTCAAGAGAGCCAGCTGCAGTCTGAAGCTCATTAATGATTAGAACTGATTGAAGTTAAGGCGGTCATTAGGAAACCACAGACCAGGCTGTGTCATCTCTTTAATAGCTGAGAGGTCTTGGGTGATAGCTCCCTATTCTCCCTGCTCTTGGCTGGCCAGCCCACACCTGGCAAAAACCTTCCCAAGCCAAGGAGATCTTGTGTAGCCACAGAGATAATGTGTATACAGGAATAGCCTATCTTTTTCTCCCTCCCTCAACCCCAATCCAAGAGTGGGAGAGAGAAGGAAGATGAACAGAGGGAAAGGTCAGCCTCACCGAGCCCCGTGCCCCAGATAACTCACCTGTAGCAAGCGGGCCAGCAAAGCAAGGGACAGTCATTTTTTTAGGCTTTGACTTCATCAAGTTAAATAATTTGATTATTTAACTGGGACAGAGTTTGACAACTTAACATAATCCAAAAGGCTTATTACCTAAGAGTGATCAGAAGTCATAAGACTATGTGAGTTTTTGTGCAGGAGCAAATGAGGAAATTTCCCAGCTGAACAAATTTTAAAGGGCAGTGGGAGACAAAATAAATTCACTCAGTGATTATGGCCCTTGAGCCCTGTGTGTGTAGCATCCAAGAATCACTTCACAGAGGTCAGGTGTAACTTGTGCTCTGCTTCCAGGCCTGTGCCCTAATTGTTCCCTGCCCACCCAACCGTTCTGCCTGTCAGAGTTGTGTCCTTCCGTGAAAGCCAGCCTTTTTTCTTGTCTATAGATGTTTGACAACCAGTGGCTGGGTATTTCTCACATCAGTCCCCCACACCTACAGTGCAGTCTTGGATACAGAACAAGCCATCATGTCCCCTCAATATTCACATGCTGAAGTCCTAATTCACTGTGTCTCCAAGTATGACAGTATGTGGAGATAGGGTCTTTAAAAAAGTAGTGAATTGGACTTCCTGGTGGTCCAGTGGTTAAGAATCTGCCCTCCAATGCAGGGGACCAGGGTTCAATCCAAGTTCTGGGAAGATTCTACACACTGAGAGGCAAGTAAGCCCATGTGCTACAGCTACTGAGCCTGCACTCTAGAACCCATGCTCCGGAGCAAGAGAAGCCTGCACACTGCAACGAGAGAGTAGCCCCCACTTGCCAAAACTATAAGAAGCCTTCACGGAGCAGCAAAGACCAGCACAGCCAAAAATAAACAGTAGAATAAAGAATTAATTAAATTAAAAAAGAAGTCGCTAGATTTGGCCCTAATTCAGCAGGACTCGTCCTTATAAGAGGAAATTGGGACACAGACACACACAAAAGGAAAGCCATGTGCAGACACAGGGAGAAGACATCTACAAGCCAAGGACAAAAACTGCAGAAGAAACCAACTCTGCTAACACCTTGGTCTCAGACTTCCAGCCTGCAGAACTGTGCAAAAATAAATCTCTGCCTTTGAGTCACCCAGGTTGTGGTACTTTGTTACAGCAGCCCTAATACAGCACCCTCTATCCATATTTGCTGAATTAATTCAGAATTAAATAGTGCAGACTTCAATGATCATTATTTTATTTTATTTTTCATTTTTTTAAATGTATTTATTTTTTGAAGGATAATTGCTTTACAGTATTATGTTGTTTTCTGTCAAACATCAACATGAATCAGCCATAGGTATACAAATGTCCCCCCTCTTTCCATCTCCCTTCCAATGCCACCCCTCTAGGTTGATATAGATCCTCTGTCTGAGTTTCCTGAGCCATCCAGCAAATTCCCATTGGCTATCTATTTTCTGTATGGTAATGTAAGTTTCCATGATACTCTCTCCATACAGCTCACCCTCTTCTCCCTCTCCCTGCCATCCGCACCATGTTCATAAGTCTATTCTCTGTGTCTGTTTCAATGATCAGTTTTAATATATTCCTAACACTTCATTATTTAGATGCTTCATATTTTATTTAACCAGCTCCTACTGTTGAAATTTTGATTGCTTCCAAATGTTTTCTTCTATATAGAATGCCTCTATAAACACTATTGTTCAAAGAGCATTTGGTGTTCCATTGAGTTATTTCCTTGAAGCATAAATTTTCATGAGCTGGATTACTTGTCAAAGACATGAACATATGGCTCTCAAGGACTTCACCAATTTAGAACAATATCAGCATTGAATGAGGGCACCCATTTCCTGAAAGTCTTACCAGACTGGAATTTATCGAGCAAATTCACTGCATTTTGAGTCAGAGGCTCTGCTTTTCTTTTCTTCTACCCCTTGTCTATTGATTCCATTTTTCAGAGGTCCTCCCTTCCCCATTGCCAATACATCAACCTGCTGAAGTTCTTGTACATTCTAGATCCTGATGAAAGTCCTCTGTTTCCAAGAAACCCATCTTGGTTGATCTTACATGATTCTTATATTTTCTTATATTTCCTATATTTTGACTGTTCTTCACTCTAATCTCTTTGGACAGAGTCTGCCCCCCAGGTTGCTAGGCAATTGTGTGCAGTAGAGTAGCAGGGAATGAGAGAGAAAAGGAAGATTCTGGAATTTCTGATGATAAGGACACTTCAGGCTGAAATGTTGAAATGAAATAAGTAAACGAAATGTGATTGGGTTGTATTAATACCTAAATTGGTCAAGCACATCATGGGGGATGAAGAGGCTTTCAACTATGCTGCAAGTCTGGGGCTAGGAATGGGAATGAGAGCAGGCACTTTCCAACTGACCGGCATCCAGGCACTGGTGAGCAGTGAAGACAAGCTGGAGCCCCCAGGGCAGGCCCTGGGACTGTCAGCCAAGGGTTTGGTGCCGTGCTAGTAAGTTTAGATTTTCAGTAGAAAGAGAGAAGGAGCATTGAAAGATTCAGAGCCAGTAAGTGATCTGATCAAAGCAGGCCTCTGTACATCCAGCAGCTGCATGCGCAGGGGCGGGGGTGGGGTGGGGTGGGTGGGTGAATTAGCAAGGGGAGGCCCTGCAAGTGAGGAATTCTGTTAGGGGGCTGTTTAGATTCCTCCAAGGGAGAGACACCCAGGGCCCAAACCAAACATCCTCCATGTTTTCATATGTGCTGATGCTATCTTCTCCATGAGTCCAGAGGGGAGAACTTGGTGAGCAGGAGTCCTGGGGGATGGGACTGCTTTCTCTTCCCTGTGTCTCCCTGGAGCATCAGGCTGAGCATACAATACTGTTCACTTAAACGTTTGTGAATATACAGAGCCTGGAGGTAGGAAGTATTCAAGGCAAAATAGGCCACAGTTCTTCTATCTTCAGGTAGCTTCTAGTCTGTGTGAGGAAAACCATAGAAAATTCTCATTTAGAAGGATCATATATATATATATCACTTAGTCAAACCTCTTCAGATTACAAATGGGAAAATCGAGACTCAGAGGAAGAAAATGGCCCAAGACTAGAATTCAGGTCTCCTGGCTCCTGGTCAAAGGCCGGAGCCACTTCAAAGCATTTTGCATAGAGGGGACAAGGTCCCTGCTCTCCGGAAATTCCCAGTCAGGGTGGAAGGCCCTAGACGCAGCCCATTGCAAGCGTGGAAAGAAAGGCGCAGACGCAGAGCGCAGGCATTAACACTTGGGCACAGACAATAAACAGTGTGGGAGCGAAGCTTTGCTGGGAGCCACATCATGGCTGCAGCTTTCAGCAGACGCACACTTGAGCCTCACCACTTCTACGTGAGTTGGTGTGGTTACTTTTTCCCATGAGAAAGACGAGAAAACTGCTGATAGGAGTCAGAGCCCCGACTCAAACCAAAGCTACTCACCTCCAAAGGTGTTCTCTCACTGGGTACAGAGGCACCAGGTTTGGGGGTGATGGGATTTGGCATGGCAGCAGGAGAAAGTCATGTGGTATGCCAGAAGGAATATGGAGCTGAAAGCACACACCTGGGTTTATATCTCAGCGCTATCCCTGGCACATAGTAGCCATGGGACTTAGGGAATTTAACCTCTCTCAGCTCAGTTCTCTGTAAAATGAGGTAAAATCTGTCCCACTGACGTTAAAGGTAGCTGAGAGTCAGGAGTTCCCTAGTGGCCTAGTGGTTAGGATTCTAGGCTTTCACTGCTGTGACCCCAGGTTCAATCCCTGTCCTGGGAACTGAGATCCCATGTGCAGGCATGTTCATTCATTTCAGTCATGTATGACTTTTTGGGACCCTATGGACTGTAGCCTGCCAGGTTCCTCTGTCCATGGGGATTCTCCAGGCAAGAATACTGGAGAGGGTTGCCATGCCTTCCTCCAGGGGATCTTCCCAACCCAGGGATCAAACCCAGGTCTCTTTACTGATGGGCAGCTTCTTTACCACTTGTGCCACCCGGGAAGCCCCGAGATCCCACAAGCTGACCAAAAAAATAAAAAGCTAACATGAAAGAAATCTGTTTGTAAGCTCTAAAGAGAGTTCTGTGTCAGAGAGAGGGAGCCTGAGACTCAGAGCACCTCCCAAGGTCTGGCAGCCGCAGCCCTGCAGGGTTGGAACACCAGCTGTACTGAAGGGAACCTCTGCTAAGGGCTCTGGGCAGGACTGACACGGAGCCAGGGCTGCGCTGCCTGGTTCCATTTTTCATACATTTTTCATACAATTCCATAAACTGAAGTATTTGCCAAATGAGCAACTTCCAAGGGAGCATTTGCATCTCATTTTTTGTAATAAGCCTCTTAAAGCCAGAACTGGCTTCTCCATCAGTTTCAAAGATGGTGGCCCATGTCTGGCTCTGTGGTGTTAGAGCTCCCAAGAAGCAGGCCCACCACCTGGAGTAACAGTGGAGAGTTTGGGAATCTGGAGGTGGAGTCCGGCTCTGTGAGTTGTTTTGGGGATTTGGGAAGTCACCTTATCTCCTTGAACCTCAGTTCTCTCATCTGTAAAATGGTTAAACACTGGGAGGCCGGTAGGACTGGGCTGGTGGAAAGTAGGTTATCTTAAAAACTCAGTTTAGGACTTCCTTGCTGGTCCAGTGGTTAAGAATCCACCTTGCAATGCAGGGGGCATGGGTTCCACACCTAATTTGGAAACTAAGATCCCACATATCTCAGAGCAGCTATTGAGCCTGCACACTCTGGACCCTCCACACCATGACTAGAGAGTCCACGTGCCACAATGAAAGATCCCGCGTGACTCAGTGAAGAGTTTGCACGCTGCAACTAAGACCCGACGCAGCCGAATAAATAAGTAAAAGTATGAGTGATTAAAAAGAAGTGAGTCAGAGCAAGAAATCATTAAGAAACAGTATATTGAAAAGCAGAGACATTACTTTGCCAACAAAGGTCCGTCTGGTCAAGGCTATGGTTTTTCCTGTGGTCATGTATGGATGTGAGAGTTGGACTGTGAAGAAGGCTGAGCGCTGAAGAATTGATGCCTTTGAACTGTGGTGTTGGAGAAGACTCTTGAGAGTCCCCTGGACTGCAAGGAGATCCAACCAGTCCATTCTGAAGGAGATCAGCCCTGGGATTTCTTTGGAAGGAATGATGCTAAAGCTGAAACTCCAGTACTTTGGCCACTTCATGCAAAGAGTTGACTCATTGGAAAAGACTGCGATGCTGGGAGGGATTGGGGGCGGGAGGAGAAGGGGACGACAGAGGATGAGATGGCTGGATGGCATCGCTGACTCAATGGACGTGAGTCTGAGTGAACTCCCAGAGTTGGTGATGGACAGGGAGGCCTGGTGTGCTGTGATTCATGGGGTCGCAAAGAGTCAGACATGACTGAGTGATTGAACTGAACTAAACTGATACATTTACCTTAAACATTCAGTTTCAACTTAAAATAACTAAAAGTACATGTGTAGATCAATATTTTGATGTAAGACCAGGCCTTCTGGGTTTGTTGGTTGGATTCCCAGATGATTTTCTTACATGAACTGTACTAGCAATGTGTATAATGATGTCTTCAAAAGGGAGTAGGAGCTTAGAAGACTCAAGAAGAAGTATGACTATGAGCTATTTTAGATTTAATTCCCAATATTATACCATTTTTTGCCCTACACTTAATATAATGGCAAATTTTTAGGGGCTCACTTTTACAAGTACAGGCATATCTTGTTGTATTGTGCTTCACTTTACTGCATTTTTTTTTTTTTTTTTTACAAATTGAAGGTTTGTGGCAACCCCACATCAAG
>NW_011494910.1:1111061-1141534 GCF_000754665.1 Bison bison bison
TGTGGCACCATTTTTTCCAACAGTATTTATTCATTTTGTGTCTCTGTGTCACATTTTAATAATTCATACAATATTTCAAAATTTCCTATTGTTATTATATTTGTTATAGTGATCTATGATCAGTGATTTTTGATATTACTACTACAACTTGCTGAAGGCTCACCTGATGATTAGCATTTTTTAGCAATAAAGTGTTTTTAAATTAGTATTTTTAGCCATAATGCTATTGTATGCTTAGACTATAGTATAGTGTAAACATGACTTTTATATGCGCTGGAAAACCAAAAATATTCATGTAACTCACTTTATGGGGCTGATCCAAAGCTTAACCATCAATATTTCCAAGGCATGCCTGTATTTCCAGTATTTCCTGTATAACTCACTTATATTAGTTAAGAAAACAAACTTTGCTCTAACAACAAGCCTGCAAATGCATAATGGTTCAAGAAAACTAGATTTTTTGTTATTACTCACATAAAAGCCAAACAGTTACTTCTAGTTGGTGGGTGACTCTCCTCCAAGCATGGTTCAAAGGTGCAAAGTCCTTCAGTTTGGGCTATGCAATATTCAATATATAGCTGCCCAAAACTGTTTTGTGTGTCAGATGAGAAGCAGGGGAAAGAGGAGAGAGGATTGTGAAGGCATACCCATCGCTGAAGTCCCTCAGCCCAGAAGAGATGCATATCCCCTCAGTTCATGTTCCCTTGGTGAGAGGTAGAAATGTGGTTCCATCCACAGCAAAAGGGTCTGGAAATGTGGTCCAGCTGTGTATCCAGGAATTAGACGGGACAGGTTAGTGAGGGCTAGCCAGTCTCTGTCATTTCATTTATCATAGAAACAATTCCTTTTATATTTGCACTCATATTAATGATACCGTTGATTTATATCTGTGCCAAGACTGAGAAATTCTAATTCATGTGTATACTATTAAACTGGAGAGGGAAATGGCAACCCACTCCAGTGTTCTTGCCTGGAGAATCCCAGGGACGGAGGAGCCTGGTGGGCTGCTGTCTATGAGATCGCACAGAGTTGGACACGACTGATGCGACTTAGCAGCAGCAGCGGCAGTTATTAAATTACATAATTACAATAATAAAATTAGAAGACCCAGTAACAAAAGCAACTTGGTGAGCATAGCTGTAGTGACGATGGAGAAGTGCACAAGCGTTCTGGCCCGCGGTCACACTTGAGCACTTTGAGTGTCAAGGTCATTCCTCATTGTGTTTTATGGAGGAAAGCGAGAATGTCAGTTAATTGAGTTAATGAGTGGCTTTAGTGCAAGTCTACAAAGAAACGTTATACTGTTCCAATGTCATAGGGTTGTTGGGAATATTAATGAGATATCCACGTAAGATGCTTTATATCACCTTACATCAGTAGTATCAATTGACATTTGGGGCTGGATGATCCTTTGCTGTAGGGACTTGACCGGTGAGCAGCACACTTGGTCTCTGCCCACTAGATGCCAGTAACAGCCTCCTAGTTGTGACAATTAAAAATATCCCCAGACATCTGCTACAGAGTAAAACCAGTCAAGGTTGTGACTCACTGCTTTTTATGGTACCAGGCACTTACTAACAATTGATTACATTTTGATTCCCTTCTCCCTTGCATCCCCTACCACCATCCTTTACACCCAGGATCTCTCCACCTCAGCAACATGATGATCAGTCCGTAAGAGCAATGGCCCTCTTGACTCAAAAATGGGAAAGAAAGATTAATAATATATTGAATTCATGCAGCATTTTACCCTCCAAGCAAAGTGAATTGGGTGTAATTTCAGAAAGATAAAATTGTAATTTGTTGAGGGTAAACTTAATCAGTTGTACCATGTTCAGAGAAAGAGTATGTAACAGAAACAGGGTATTAGTTTTTCTTGGTTTTTTATTCTTGTCAACTGCTAAATAAAACATCCTTTTACCCATATATTTCTTATGATTGTACATGTTTAAGTATTTCTATAGGATAAATTCCTAGAAAATGAATTAAAATGGAATAGGTATTACACATTGCTTTCCAAAAACTTGGTATGAATTTAGATTTCTGCTCCCACCAATGATGCGAGTGATTGCTCATTTTCCAAAAGCATGAATTATGTATTATTTTTGCTTTTTAACTTCAGCCAATGTGATGGGTAGAAAATAACAAATCAGTCTTTACTTTAGTTTGCTGGTGAGATAAATTGTTTGTATTATTTTAAAAATCATCTTTTTAAATAATTGAATTGTTTTCTTATTAATTTATAGAAATTTTTATATATTAATATAATAGATAGTAACTTGTTCTCTGCTCTGTATGCTGCAAACATTTTCTTCCTCTCTGCTGCTTGTCTTTGGATTTTATTTATGATATCTTTTTTCAAAAAGAAATTTTCATATTTTTAAATCTGACAAAATTTTTTATGGTTTCTGGTATTTATGGCTTACTTTAAAAAAATTTTCCTTCTTACAATGTTATTTTCTTGTACTATTTTTTATAATTAGGTAGTTATTTTTCCTTATATTTAGATCTTTAATTTACCTGGAATCTTGTCTTTGGATACCATGTCAGTTGTAAATCTAATTTTATTTTATTTCCAAATTAAATGTAATAATCCCAACACTTTATCCCCAATGATTTGAAATGTCACTGTGATCATTTACTGAACTCCCAGTTATAAGGAATGTCTGGATAATTTATTCTATCACACTGGTTTATTTATTTCTATCTTTATACATACTGTTTTAATTATTGAAGCTTTGTGGTATGTTTTGAGATCCTTTGTCATTTTCTTTTTAACTATTTCTTGGCATATTTCCCTCCCAGATAAGCATTAAAATGTGGCATTATATTTCCCATTATAAATATACAGTGCTGCGCTTCAAGGGTGTGGGTGTTACTTCTATCAGGTACCTGGAAACTGTGGGCAGATTAAGACTCCCTGCCTATGAGTCTGAATCGAGCATAGAAGTGTGCTTATTCCCAGAAACCCAGTGGACTGCCTCTTCTAAGGAATTCTATTGATTACGGGCCAGTGACAAATTTTGTTGGGTCAGACTGCTGCCTCGGTGCTTGGCCTCCAGGTTGTTTAGGGGCTGGGCTGGGCTGACTTCTGCAGGCGCTCTGTTGCTTAGTAACAACAAGGCTACATTCAACTCTTCCTTTGCTTCTTGCCCTTTCTCAGAGGGAAGAAAATAAACCAGCTCTTCTTCCTCGTATTTGCTCTTGAGCTTGACACCCAGACCTCACTACGCTTGGCCTAGTCACAGGATGCATTTTACAGCGCAGGGAAGCGTGCCATTGGTTTATGGGGTGTATGCAGCGGGGAGCTTTCCGGTGGGGCCCCACTGCCCCACTTCTCAGTTATGCACATTCTCAGTTATCAGGACCCCTTTCTAACCAAGGCATTATCACAAAAAGGGATAGCAGAGGATTCAACTGTTATAATTTGGCAAGATGAATTAATAATTTCTTGATAGGGCCCCCATCAGCTCAGAAAGGACATCCCACAAAGAGTTTAACTATATAATGGCCCTATGTACTTTCAACGTGGCAACCTGGATTGGAGTTTGTCCCTTTCTTGCCACATTTGAAGCAAGGTTTCAAGAAAGGACCAGCACAGTCTCATGTTTTACAGCTGGACAGTCCCCCAAACTTTGACCTCAGTGAGCTAGACTATGCTAGGTTTCAAGAGGCTGAGGGTACTAAAGGCCACTGGTCACTTGCTCTGAAAGGATGAGATTTTCACACCTCATTCCACTTCAGCACAAATTTATATCCCACCTCAACTCCACAGCCTATTCTATATTTTCTCTGTCAGTCTACCAATTACAAAACTTCTTCATACTATTTTATGTCTTAGTAAATCAAAGCTGCCCAGATGTGGTGATATAAGTGGCCCAAGATTGTTCTATGCAAGTACTAGTGTTTTCTGTCTGTAATGGAAAGTTTTGGAAAGCATGGTAGTAAAGAATCATTTGATTGGAAAAAGTAGAATTCGCTCAAACTTGCTTTAGCCAAAAAAAAGAAAAGAAAGAAAGAAAATAGAGAGGGATTTATTGAAAGATCATGGAGGTGTCTCATAAAACAAACAATACGGGGTAGGGGGGGAGGTGCGGGGGGGTGCAGACTGGAACTCAGAAAGAATGAGAACTAGAAAATTCTCTCCCTCTCCCCAGTAGATCTTCTCTGTTCCACTTGCTTATTAAACCAAACATAGCTGCCTCAATTAAAATTTATATAACTTCCCACTTCCAGAAATAGGGTTTCTGAGCCCCATCCCATCATAATTTCAAAATCCTGAGACAATTTAATTGACTGAGTGTGACTTGGGTGGTCACTCTAGCCATTTGTTGTTGTTCAGTCACCAAGTCATGTCAGACTCTTTGCAGCTTCATGGACTGCAGCACACCAGGCCTCCCTGTCCCTCACCATCTTTGGGAGTTTGCCCAACTTCATGTCCATTGAATCGGTGATGCCACCCAACCACCTCATCCTCTGTAACCCTCTTCTCTTTCTGCCCTCAATTTTTCCCAGCATTAGGGTCTTTCCCAATGAGTTGGCCCTTTGCATCAGGTGGCCAAAGTATTGGGGCTTCCCTATCAGTCCTTCCAATGAGTATTCAGAGTTGATTTCCATTAGGATTGATTGGTTTGATCTCCTTGCTGTCCAAGAGACTCTCAAGAGTCTTCTCCAGCAACACAGTTCAAAAGCATCAGTTCTTTGGCTCTCTGCCTTCTTTACAGTCCAACTCTCATGGATTACTTTAACTACATGGATTTTTGTCCACAAACTGATGTCTTTGCTTCTTAGGTATGTCATAAACCTAAAACACTGCTTAGGTTTGTCATAACTTTTCTTGTCTTCTAATTTCATGGTTGCAGTCACCATTCACAGTGATTTTAGAGCCCAAAGAGAGGAAATCTGTCACTGCTTCCCCCTTTTCCCTTCTATTTGCCATTAAGTGATGGGACTGGATGCCATGATCTTAGTTTTTTTAATATTGAGTTTTAAGCCAGCTTTTTCACTCTCCTCTTTCACCCTCATCAAAAGGCTCTTTAGTTCCTCTTCGCTTTCTGCCATTAGAGTGGTGTCATCTGCATATCTGTGGTATTTCTCCCAGCAATCTTGATTCCAGCTTGCAATTCATCCAGCCCAACATTTCACATGATATGCTCTGCCTATAAGCTAAATAAAAGGGTGACAATGTACAGCCTTGTCATACTCCTTTCTCAATTTTGAACCAGTCAATTGTTCCATATAAGGTTCTAACTGTTGCTTCTTTACCCGTATTCAAGTTTTCCAGGAGACAGGTAAGATGGTCTGATATTCCCATCTCTTTAAGAGTTTTCCACAGTTTGTTATGACCCACACAGTCAAAGGCTTTAGCGTAGTCAATGAGACAGAAATCGATGTTTTTCTGGAATCCCCCTAGCTTTCTCTATGATCCAGCAAATGTTGGCAATTTGATCTCTGCTTCCTCTGCCTTTTCTAAACCTAGTTTGTACACCTGGAAGTTCTTGACCCAAGTACTGCTGAAGCCTAGCTTGAAGGATTTGAGCGTAACCTTACTAGAGTGGGGAGTGAGCACAGTTGTTCCAGGAGTTTATACATTCTTTAGTACTACCCGTGTTGGGAACTGCAGTGAAGATGGACCTTTTCCAGTCCTGTGGCCACTGCTGAGTCTTCCAAACTCGCTGACATATTGACTGCAGACTTTAATAGAATCATCTTTTAGGATCTGAAATAGGTTTGCTGGAGTTCTACCACCTCCACTGGCTTTACTGGCAGCAGTGCTTCCCAAGGCCCACTTGATTTCACACTCAAAGATACCTGGCTCTAGGTGAGTGACCACACCATGATGGTTATTAAGACCTTTTTCGTACAGTTCTTCAGAGTATTCTTGCCATCTCTTCTTGATCTCTTCTGCTTCTATTAGGTCTTTACCATTTCTGTCCTTTATTGTGCCCATCTTTGCAAGAAATGTTCCTTTAATATCTCCAGTATTCTTGAAGAAATCTCTAGTCTTTCCCTTCTGTTGTTTTCCTCTATTTCTTTGCATTCTCCACTGAAGAAGGCCTTCTTGTCTCTTCTTGCTATTCTCTGGAACTCTGTATTCAGTTGGGTATACCTTTAACGTTCTCCCTTGCTTTTCACTTCTCTTCTTTCCTCGGCTATTTGTAAGCCCTCCTCAGACAACCACTTTGCCTCCTTGCATTTCTTTTTCTTTAGGATGGTTTTGATCAGTGTCTCCTGTACAATATTATGAACCTCTGTCCATAGTTCTTCAGGCACTCTGTCCACCAGATCTAATCCCTTGAATCAACTCTAGCCATGCCTGGTGCAAAATGCAATGACAAGGGTCATAGAGTTTCATATCCCACTAACCTCCTACTGGGGTGATGAAAGGAGACCAAAGGGGTTAGATAGGCCTGGGTAGGGCAGATAAGGGCTTCTCTGGTAGCTCCTCTGGTAAAGAATCCGCCTGCAATGCAGAAGACTCCTATCCCTGGAGAAGGATAGGCTATCCACTCCAGTATTCTTGGGTTTCCCTGGTGGCTCAGATCGTAAAGAATCTGCCTGTAATGTGGGAGACCTGCGTTCAATCCCTGGGTGTGGGAAGATCCCCTGGAGGACAGCATGGCAACCCACTCCAATATTCTTGCCTGGAGAATCCCCACAGACAGAAGAGCCTGGTGGGCTACAGCCCATGTGGTCACAAGGAGTCAGATACTACTGAGAGACTAAGCGGCAACAGGGCAGATAAACTGACCCATTGATCTACCATGAAGATGCAGGAACATACAAGATAAGGCCCCCTCCTGGGCCTCAGTAAACTCACCAGGGCAAAAGCTCCCATGTGAAGTATGTAGGGAGAGAACCACCGGCCTTCCCAAGGAACTCCTCCATGATTGCCCAAGAGGTGCATTCCGTTTTTAAGACCCCAGCTATCCTACTTGTGTCAATGGAGAGTGAAAAGAGGACAATAGCATTTGTCTTAGAAACCCTCTGCTGGAGGTAGGTGAGGATTAAGATTGATATTTTGATGACATCAGTACTAGAGTATCCAACAACATGAGTATTTCCATGTGGGAGAATGTGTTGAAATTCCTTTTGATTTGTCTTGATCCTCTGAATCTCCTCTTTGATTGGAGCACAACCCTGACATTCACAGGCAGGGTCAAGCATCTTTTGTGGGAGGAGTGGAAAATGTCTCGATTCGTTTTTTTAATGATTTATTTATTTGGCTGTGCTGGGTCTTAGTTGCAGCATGTGGGATCTAGTTCCCTGACCAGGGATCAAACTGAGCCCCCTGCCTTGGGAACACAGAGTCTTAACCACTGGGCCACCAGGAAAGTCCCAATGCCTGTATTCTTTCCAAAGAGGTTGCTGCAACAATGTCACAGGGGTAACTCCAAGATCTAAGTTCACAGGAAATGAGTGGAAACTATAGAGAAATTCATCAAAGAAAATAATCTCCCCATGAAGTATGTATCCCAGATACCCGGCATCACAATCAGCTGAGGTGTTTGCTAAAATATAGATTCTCTAATATAATATTATAAATCAACTATATACTAATATAAATACAAATTAAGTTCTTTTTAAAAAGTAGATTCCTGGTCTGGCCGCAGATCTGGCTCCTGTGAAACGAAGCAGGACCCTGGGGCTCCTGGGTACAGAAGCCTTTCTGTATCCCTGGTTTCTTAGTTTGTAAGAAATATGCTTCAGCCTCCTTGACCATCCCTGATTATTCGCACAGTTTCTAAGCAGCAAAAGGAGGGGCTGCAGAGACAAGGGAGGAGCAGCCAAGAAGCAATAGCGTGGCCTTGGGGCACAGTCCTGGTTCTACCTCAAGGAGTACACAAAACAACTATCTTTGACCTCTTCCACAGAACTAAATGGCAACCTACTCCAGTATTCTTGCCTGGAGAATCGCATGGATGGAGGAGCCTGGTGGGATACAGTCCACAGGGTTGCAAAGAGTCGGACATGACTGAGCAACTTCACTTTACAGAACTAAAAGGCCCAAGTAATGGAAGATGTTAACTTCTTGATGAAGCTTTCTTCATTTCAGAGAGAAGGTCACAGTTTGATAACCTCAGGAACCACAGAAGCTCATAAAGAGAGCTGAGGCCAGATTAAAGACATGCAGGCCCTGCACATGCCCTGATCCTCATCTGCTAACACACCTTTGAACCATTTATAAAACTTCTCATCAAATGCCCCTTCAGTTGGGAGACACAGCTTTGAAGGCATTAATTCGCCATGTCCCCCTTTGGCTGGCAAAGCAATAAAGTTATTCTTTTCTTCAGTTCAGTTCAGTCACTCAGTTGTATCTAACTCTTTGAGACCCTATGGACTGCAGCACATCAGGCTTCCCTGTCCATCACCAGCTCCCAGAGCTTACTCAAATTCATGTCCATCGAGTTGGTGATGCTATCCAACCATCTCATCCTCTGCCATCCCCTTCTTCCCCTGCCTTCAATCCTACCCAGCATCAGGGTCTTTTCCAATGAGTCAGTTTTTCTCATCAGGTGGCCAAAGTATTGGAGTTTCAGCTTCAACATCAGTCCTTCCAATGAAGATTCAGGACTGATTACCTTTAGGTATCCAACTAGTTGGATCTCCCTGCAGTCCAAGGGGCTCTCAAGTCTTCTCCAACAACACAGTTCAAAAGCATCAGTTCTTCAGCACTCAGCTTGCTTTATGGTCCAACTCTCACATCCATAGACGACTACTGGAAAAACCATAGCTTTGACTAGATAGACCTTTGTTGGCAAAGTAATGTCTCTGCTTTTTAATATTCTGTCTAGGTTGATCATAGCTTTTCTTCCAAGGAGCAAGCGTCTTTAAATTTCATGACTGCAGTCACCATCTGCAGTGATTTTGGAGCCCCAAAAAATAAAGTCTGTCACTGTTTGCACTGTTTCCCCATCTATTTGCCATGAAGTGATGGGGCAGGATGCCATGATCTTAGTGATCTTTCTAAATGTTGAATTTTAAGTCAACTTTTTCACTCTTCTCTTTCACTTTCATCAAGAGGCTCTTTAGTTCTTTGCTTTCTGCCATAAGGATGGTGTCATCTGCATATCTGAGGTTATTGATATTTCTCCCGGCAATCTTGATTCCAGCTTGTGCTTCATCCAGCCCAGCATTTCACATGATGTACTCTGTACTGGGCTTCCCTGGTGGCTCAGACGGGAGACCTGGGTTCGATCCCTGGGTTGGGAAGATCCCCTGGAGAAGGGAATGGCAACCCACTCCAGTATTCTTCCCTAGAAAATTCCATGGACAGAGAAATCTGGCAGGCTACAGTCCATGGGGTCACAAAGAGTCAGAAACAATTGAGGGACTTTCACACACACACACACACACACACACACACACACACACTCTGCATATAAGTTAAATAAGCAGGGTGACAATATACAGCCTTGATGTACTCCTTTCCCGATTTGGAACAAGTCTGTTGTTCCATGTCCAGTTCCATGTCTAATTGTTGCTTCCTAACCTGCATACAGATTTTTAAGGGGGCAGGTAAGGTGATCTGGTATTCCCCTCTCTTTCAGAATTTTCCAGTTTGTTGTGATCCACACAGTCAAAGGCTTTGGCATAGTCAATAAAGCAGAAGCAGATGTTTTTCTGGAACTCTCCTGCTTTTTTCAATGATCCAGCGGATGTTGGCAATTTGATCTCTGGTTCCTCTGCCTTTTCTAAATCCAGCTTGAACATCTGGAAGTTCATGGTTCACGTACTGTTGGAGCCTGGCTTGGAGAATTTTAAGCATTACTTTGCTAGTGTAATTTGAGCATTACTTTGCTAGAGATGAGTGCAATTGTGTGGTAGTTTGAGCATTCTTTGGCATTGCCTTTCTTTGGGATTGGAATGAAAACTGATCTTTTCCAGTCCTGTGGCCACTGCTGAGATTTCCCAATTTGCTGGCATATTGAGGCAGTACTTTCACAGCATCATCTTTTAGGATTTAAAATAGCCAAGTGGAATTCCATCACCTCCACTAGCTTTGTTTGTAGTGATGCTTCCTAAGGCCCACTTGACCTCACATTCCACTTCATCCAAAACTCTATCTCTGAAATTTAACTTGGCTTCAGGACACAGAGGCCAAGTTTCAGCATCACCTTAAGTAGGGCAGGGCATCTGGATTTTAACAACCTCCCTGAGTGAGACTGATGTTCACTAATGTTTAGGAACCTCTGTCCTAGAATTTGACAGTAGAGCTCCTTGGAGTGAGCCAACTTGCACCAACATTCAAGGTCTCATACCCATTCAAGAATGTGATAAAAGCAATGATATCTCTTCCCAGAAACATGTATATGAGTATCTACACACAAAAGTTGTGTGCCTTTCAAAGGCTTCATGAAAACTCTTCTGCAAACCCAGAATAAGACCCCCTGCACTGGAGAATATAGACCTGAAACGTCTTAAAGAGACAAGGAGAACTGTAACGAAGAGCTTAAGGAACTGGATCAGTGAAGGGAGCTAGTTACACAAATTCATTAAGATTCTAAATTCAGGAAGCTTTGGTCCCAACCCTAGCTTGGTCATTTACCAACTATGTGACATCAGTCAAATTAATCTCACTAGGACTCAGTTTCTTCATCTGTTCAATGGGGAGACAGTATCTCTTAACAAGATTGAAAAGAATTTTAAATGAGATGATATATCTGAAACACTTAGCATAATAACTGATGTGTAGTTGACGATAAAGAAGATATATCAATGGGTAGATAGGTCAATAGGTCAGTAAATGATCAGGTTTTCTCCTACAAATTCCCAGCAGGACTACACTTACAGAGATAAGATGACTGTGAGGACACCTCCTCGAATCTCAACTGTCTGTCCTCCATTGTAGGGGCAACATTTTCATTGGAAAGACTTTCCTCACCATTGATACAAAAACTAGCTTGCAAATGTGATGAGCACAGAAGGAACAAAGACTGTGGATAAGAAAATGTGATAAAAGCACAGAACCGGAGAAAACAGAACAAACGAAAGAATGTAAGTCTTTATAACTTTAGAGATGAAGAAGACCCCAGGGCTCAGCGGACAAGTCCATTACTAATAAAACCTTCTGATCAACCTTTTCTCGATATCTCTGTACCTTTTGCCAAAGATGACATTCACTTTGATGTTGCAAAGCCTTAGTTTGCTTTTTGTGTTTTCTCTCTTCATAAATGAATGTTAGGTCATCCTTTTGTACAGGCAAATTGTTCTGACAAAAAAAGCATTATAAGTAATGAAAATATAAACAAATTCCCCCAACTCTAAAATTCTCTTTCTACTCAAATGTTTGATACAAGTAATTTAAGGACAATGGAATTCCTCAAGTGCAGAGGAGAACAGAGTTCATTCTTCCACTGGCAGAGGGAAAGAACTGTCTCCTTGCTCAGCCTGGGGGACAGGAGTCACCACGCTCTAGTGAGGGCAAGGCACTCATTGTCTCTCTTTCCAGACAGCTTGGGACTGAAGCCAAAAGCTGGCTCCTCTTTCCTGAAAGTCTTGTTAGGAAACATCGGGGCTGTGCTTCCAGCTGCCCCACTGTCTCCTGAGACCTTTGAGCCTCTAGCAACTGAATTCCAGGCTTTTGAGGGGACAGAGCCAGGGGGAGGGGCTGAAGGGCCAGAGCCCAGGCAGGACACTCTGTAACAATGACAATGGGTGACGGATCATGTCCCACATGACTGTTTTCGCTGGCGCCACATGGGCATGCCTTGCAGGTGCTACCCGAAAACTGGGTTCACCTCCTGATGGGTGTCAAGCTGAAAGACACAACAAAGCCAAAGACTGGGAGAAGGAAGGATTTATTATTTGCAGCAAGTAAGGAATACACCGCTTCCCAGGTGGCACTAGTGGTAAAAAACTGCCTGCCTATGCAGGAGATGTAGGAGATATGGGTTTGATCCCTGGGTTGGGAAGATCCCCTGGAGGAGGGCATGGAAACCCACTCCAGTATTCTCGCCTGGAGAATCCATGGACATAGGAGCCTGGTGGGCTACACTCCATAGAGCTGCAAAGAGTTGGACACAACTGAAGTGACTGAACACACACACAAGGAGAACATAGTCTCTTTCCCAAAGCAATGTCTCCCTAGTAGCAAAATTGTGGAACTTTCCAGCTAAGAGCACATGCATATTCATGAAGGGGTTTGAGTGGTGTGTACATATTTATGAAGGGGATTGAATAGGAGAATGAAGTATAATTGGGCCAAGTCTACAAGTGCCCAAGCTCCAGTTGATTGAAGTTATGAGAGTCCACAGCAGCAGAATCTTTTGGTTGTCATCCAGTCGCTCAGACATGTCCGACTCTTTGCGACCCCATGGGCTACAGCACGCCAGGCTACCCTGTCCTTCCCTATCTCCTGGAGTTTGCTCAAACATGGACATGAGTCCATTGAGTCACTGATGCCATCCAACCGTCTCATCCTCTGTCACCCCCTTCTTTTGCCTTCAGTCTTTCCCAGAATCAGGATCTTTTCCAATGAGTCAGCTCTTCGCATCAGGTGGCCAAAGTATTAGAGCTTTAGATTCAGCATCAGTCCTTCCAATGAATATTCAGGGTTGATTTCCCTTAGGATTGACTGGTTTACTCTCCTTGCTGTCCAAGGGACTCTCAAGAGTCTTTTCCAGCACCACAGTTTAAAAATCAATTCTTTGGCACTCAGCCTTCTTTATGGTATAACTCTTAAATCAATATTCAACTACTGGAAAAAATTTGACTATACTACTTTGACTATATGGATCTTTATTGGCAAAATAATGTCTCTGCTTTTTAATACGCTGTTTAGTTTTGGCGTAGCTTTTCTTCCAAAGAGCAAGTGTCTTTTAATCTCATGACTGCAGTCAGCATCCACTGTGATTTTGGAGCCCAAGAAAATAAAGTCTGTCACTGTTTCCATCATTTCCACATCTATTTACCATGAAGTGATAGGACCAGATGCCATGATCTTAGTTTTTTGAATGCTGACTTTTAAGCCAGCTTTTTCACTTTCTTCTTTCACCTTCACCAAGCAACTCTTCAGTTCCTCTTTGGCTTCTGCCATAAGGGTGGTGTCATCTGCATATTTGAGGTTATTGATATTTCTCCTGGCTATCTTGATTCCAGCTTGAGCTTCAGTCAGCCTAGCATTTCACATGGTGAACTCTGCTGATAAGTTAAATAAGCAGGGTGACAATATACAGCCTTAATGTATTCCTTTCCCAATTTGGAACCAGTCTGCTGTGTCTGATTCTAACTGTTCCTTCTTGACCTGCATACAGATTTCTCAGGATGCAGGGGAGGTGGTCTGATATTTCCATCTCTTGAAGAATTTTCCACAGTTTGTTGTGATCTACATAGTCAAAGGCTTTAGCATAGTCAATGAAACAGAAGTAAATGTTTTCCTATCATCTTTTAGGTTCCAGTTGATCTGGTGGTTGAGTACTTGAGGCAGGTTTAAATTCTCCAAAAGAGTTCAAGAAAATGTTTTGGGCTAATTTTTAACATTGAAACAGAACTAGGAGTCTTTACAACTGATTTATTATCTTTGCTATTGTTACTTTGGGCTTCCCTGGTGGCTCAGTAGTAAAGAATCAGCTTGCCAATGCAGGAGACGCAAGAGACGTGAGTTTGATCCCTGGGTTGAAAAGATCCCCTGCAGAAGGAAATGGAACTCATTCTATTATTCTTGCTTAGGAAATCCCATGAACAGAGGAGCTTGGCAGGCTGCAGTCCACAGGGTCACAAAAGAGTTGGAGAGGATTTAACAACTAAGCAACAACAAAAAATTGTTACATATTTTGCCTGATAACATTCATTTGTTCTTTTCTGCCCTTGTTGTTGTTGTTTTAGTGATAAATTGACTTCCACTAAACCTTGAGCCTCAGTATATGCTCACTGTAACACATCAGCAAGCTAGATGAAACACAAAGACACCATGACAGCTCCAAGGCAGACCATAAAGTGGGCAATGGCCCAATTCCTAGAAATCCCCTTCCCTAAAATAGCTGCAATACTCCTCCTACTCATTAGCCATGAAATTACTCACCCCTATGAAAACTGACAACCTCATACCCTAGGAGCAGTCTCACATTCTGAGCTGACCCATACTCTGTGCGTGGGGTGTGTTTCTCTCTAAACAAATCCACTTCTTACCTGTCACTGTGTCTTTCACTGAATTCTTTCTGCAACAAGACATCAAGAACCTGAGCTTCATTAAGTCCTAAGATCAGCTGTGTGATCTCCAGTAAAAGAACATGGATTCAAGCCCCAATCCAAACAGGTCAGCTGTGGGTGGTAGATGCTCTAAGTTTCAGGGCTTTCCAGTGAGCTGCTGAGAAATGTTCCTGGTGTCAATATTTTTCAAGGAGAAAAGTCAGTCAAATATATAGTGCGCTGCTGACCTCCAAGACTATGGGGTAATTTATTAACTCATTTAAAACACATGAGGTCATTTATTAACTTATTTAAAATATAATGAGCTCATTGTTCATGCCAGGTGCTGGGTTAGATGCTGCAGGGGCCAAGATGATTAAGATATGGCTTCTACTCACATCTTGGGATGATGGAAACTTAAGAGCTTTACTTCAAGACAATGAAGTAAAGGTTGCAATTCTTAGGCAAAAAAGAACTCGATAGTTCACAGAATCTAAGAAAGACTAAAAAGTAAACCCTGGCCTAGGCAGGGACGTCTCACAGACAGTTGGAACCTGCAATTGAACACTGTCAGAATTGTCTCCCTCTCTCTTGTCTGCTTCTGCCTGTATATCCAACTTATTCTCTCAATAAAGACCAGTCCTAGGAGAAACAGGTAAGTTTGCCAAGAGAACACACTGGTCATAGCAAACACCCTGTCAACCTGGTGGTTCAGTGGTTAAGAATCGGCCTGCCAATGCAGGGGACATGGGTGCAACCCCTGGTCAGGCAACTAAGATCCCACTCGCTGTAGGGCAACTAAGCTCATCCGCAGTTACTGAGCCTGCACTCTAGAGCCATGTCCGCATGTAGAGTCTTCTCTTGTGTTGTTGGAAGTGGGTGTTTGCTCTGACCAGTGTGTTCTCTTGGCAAAACACTGTTAGCCTTTGCCCTGCTTCATTTTGTACTCCAAGGGCAAACTTACCTGCTGCTCCAGGTTTCTCTTGACTTCTTACTTTTGCATTTCAATCCCCTATGATGAAAAAGACATTATTTTTGGTGTTAGTTCTAGAAAGGCTTGTAGGTCTTCATAGAACCGTCTGACGTCAGCTTCTTTGGGATTAGTGGTTGACTTGGATTACTGGGATGTTAATGGTTTGCCTTGGAAACAAACTGAGATCATTCTGTCATTTTTGAGATTGCACCCAAGTACTGCATTTTGTACTCTTTTGTTGACTGTGAGGGCTGCTCCATTTCTTCTAAGGGATTCTTGCCCACAGTGTAGATATAATCATCATCTGAATTAAATTTGTCCATTCCCGTCCATTTCAGCTCACTGATTCCTAACTGCCTTGCCATCTCCTGCTTGACCACATTCAATTTACCTTGATTCATGGATCTAACATTCCAGGTTCTTAAGCAGTAATGTTCTTTACAGCATTGAACTTCACTTTCACCGCCAGACACATCCACCACTGGGCATCATTTTTGCTTTGGCTCAGCCTCTTCATTTCTCCTGGAGCTATTTCTGCGCTCTTCCACAGTAGCATATTGGACACCTACTGACCTAGTGGGGTCATCTTTCAGTGTCCTATCTTTTTGCCTTTTCATACTGTTTGGGGTTCTCAAGGCAAGAATACTGAAGGGGTTTGCCATTCCCTTCTCCGGTGACCAGGTTTTGTCAGAACTCTCCACCATGACCCATCCATCTTGGGTGGCCCTACACGGCCTGGCTCATAGCTTCATTGAGTTACACAAGACTGTGATCCATGTGATCATTTTGGTTCATTTTCTGTGACTGTGGCTTTCATTCTGGAGGCCATGGGATTGTAGTCTTGCTTCTTCTGTCTGCCCTCAATGGATGAGGATAAGAGGCTTGTGCAAGCTTCCTGGTGGGAGGCACAAGCTGTGGGAAAAACTGGGTCTTCCTCTAGTGGGCAGGGACATGCGTAGTAAAACTTTAATTCAATTTTCTGCTGATGGGTGGGGCTGTGCTCCCTGCCTGTTAGTTGTTTGGCCTGAGGTGGCCTAGTCCTAGACCCTGCAGTCTCTATGGTAAGGCCCCAGGCTCTGTGGCAGGGCTAAGGGCAACCTCCTCCAAGAAGACTTATGCCTCCAAGGACTTCTGCTGCCAGAGCCCTGTCCCTGCAGCAGGCCGCTGTCAACCCACGCCCCTGCAGGAGGCCCTCAGACACCACAGGCAGGGCTGCTCAGTCCCTCGTGGGGTCACTGCTCCCGTCCCTTGGTCCTGGGGCACGCAAGGTTTTGTATGGCATGCTGCTCATCAACTCATCAACTTACGGAGAGGGGGTGGTCAAATTAAACGCTGCATGTAAAACACTCAAAACAGTAATGGATACACGGAAAGATTGCAGTTGAGGTTGGCTGTGTTATTTACATACATAGGATACAAATTCAGCTGCTGTAACAAAGGTCACAATAAGAGTGACTTCACCAAGAGAGAGCTCTAGAATAAGCAGTCCAGGACTAAATTTGGCAGCTTCACAGAGCAGGACAGGCTCATCCTACTTTGTCACTCTGCCATCCTCAACATGTGGCTTCCATCTCAAGATCTAAGCCAATTCCTCCAGCTCCTGCCATCACAGCTACATTCTGGTCAGAGTGAAGTGGGGAAAGGAATGTGGAGTATATGCCTTTCCCTTTAGGATACTACCCTGAAGTGGCACACATTCCTTCTACTCACATTCCACTGGCTAAAACTTCATCCTAAAGCCACAGCTCGGATCAAGGGAAGCTGGAAGATGTGATCTGGAGCTGACAAACCAGGTACCTCATGAGTTGGCATAAGAACTCCTGAAATTCTGAGTTTAATTACTAAAAGAAGGGATGGATACATTTTTAGGGACAATCAGCAAAAACAAGACTGGGAGCTGACTGTGGCTCAGATCATGAACTCCTGATTACAAAATTCAGACTTAAATTTAAGAAAGTAGGGGAAATCACTAGACCATTCAGGTATGACCTAAATCAAATCCCTATGATTATGCAGTAGAAGTGACAAATAGATTCAAGGGATTATATCTGATAAAAAGAGTGCCTGAAGAACTATGGATGGAGGTTCGTGACATTGTACAAGGAGGCAGTGATCAAGACCATCCCCAAGAAAAAGAAATTCAGAAAGGCAAAATGGTTGTCTGAGGAAGCCTTACAAATAGCTGAGAAAAGAAGAGAAGTTAAAGGCAAAGGAGAAAAGGAACGATATACCCATTTGAATACAGGGTTCCAAAGAATAGCAAGGGTAAATAAGAAAGCCTTCCTCACCGATCAATTCAAAGAAATAGAGGAAAACAATAGAATGGGAAAGACTAGAGATGTCTTCAAGAAAATTCAAGATACCAAGGGAACACTTCATGCAAAGATGAGCACAATAAAGGACAGAGTGGTACGGACCCAACAGAAGCAGAAGATATTAAGAAGAAGAGGCAAGAATACACAGAAGAACTATACAAAAAAGATCTTTATGATCCAGATAACAACAATGATGTGATCACTCACCTAGAGCCAGACATCCTGAAATGCGAAGTCAAGTGGGCCTTAGGAAGCATCACTACGAACAAAGGTCATGGAGGTGATGGAATTCCAACTGAACTATTTCAAATGCTTAAAGATGATGCTGTGAAAGTGCTGTACTCAGTATGCCAGCAAATCTGGAAAAGGTCAGCTTTCATTCCAATCCCAAAGAAAGGCAATGCCAAAGGATGTTCAAATTACCACACAATTGCACTCATCTCACATGCTGGCAAAGTAATACTCAAAATTCTCCAAGCCAGGATTCAACAGTGCGTGAACCATGAACTTCCAGATGTTTAAGCTGGATTTAGAAAAGGCAGAGGAACCAGAGATCAAATTGCCAACATCCGCTGGATCATGGAAAAAGCAAGAGAGTTCCAGAAAAACATCTACTTCTGCTTTATTGACTACGCCAAAGCCTTTAACTGTGTGGATCACAACAAACTATGGAAAATTCTAAAAGAGATGGGAATACCAGACCACTTTACCTGCTTCCTGAGAAATCTGTATGCAGGTCAAGAAGCAATAGTAAGAACCAGACATGACAACAGACTGGTTCCAAACTGGGAAAGGAGTACTTCAAGGCTATATATTGTCTTCTTGCTTATTTACTTTATACGCACAGTACATCATGCAAAATGCCAGGCTAGATGAAGCACAAGCTGGAATCAAGATTGCGGGGAGAAATATCAATAACCTCAGATATGCAGATGACACCATCCTTATGGCAGAAAGTGAAGAGGAACTGAAGAGTCTCTTGATGAAAGTAAAAGAGGAGGGGAAAAGCTGGCTTAAAACTCAACATTCAAAAAACTAAGATCATGGTATCTGGTCCCATCACTTCATGGCAAATAGATGGGGAAACAACAGAAACAGTGACAGACTTTATTTTTCAGGGTTCCAAAGTCACTGCAGATGTGACTGCAGCCATAAAATTAAGATGCTTGCTCCTTGGAAGAAAAGCTATGACCCACCTAGACAGCATATTATAAAGAGAGACATTACTTTACTGACAAAGGTCCATCTAGTCAAAGAATGATTTTTCCAGTAGTCATGTATGGATGTGAGAGCTGGACTATAAAGAAAGCTGAGTGCTTGGAGAATTGATGCTTTTGAACTGTCGTGTTGGAGAAGACTCTTGAGAATCCCTTGGACTGCAAGGAGATCCAATCAGTTCATCCTAAAGGAAATCAGTCCTGAATATTCAACTGGAGGACTGATGCTGAAGCTGAAACTCCAATAGTTTGTCCACCTGATGCAAAGAACTGACTCACTGGAAAAACCCTGATGCTGGGAAAAATTGAAGTCAGGAGGAAAAGGGGACGTCAGCGGATAAGATGGTTGGATGCCATCACCAACTCGATGGACATGAATTTGAGTAAACTCTGGAAGCTGGTGATGGACAGGGAAGCCTGGCGTGCTGCAGTCCATGGGGTCGCAAAGAGCCAGACGTGACTGAGCGACGGAACTGAACTTAGGGACCATAATCATGCTTTGATATGCAATTGTTTCTTCTGTTGCATATCACAGAGTCAGAACTTCCCAGAGTTAGTTCCTGCAAATTCTCTGATCTCTAAAGGTAAAATAGAATTGCGGGAGAGCTTGGGGGTAGTTCTAGAGGGACAGAGCACTGTGCTGGGGGTTGGGGGAGGTTGCAGTATTCCCTCCCACTCCACCGTGCTCTTCTTGTCTCAGCCTTTGACCACTGAGCTTCTGAATATGCCTCCTTTCCCACACACCCCACCCTCTTTTGTTCCCCAATTCAGCTGACTCATGTCCAGACTTCTTTCTCTCTCTCTCTTTTTTTTGAATTTCATTGTTTCTTTTTCTTCCAGTTTTGTTGGGATATAGATGACATACAGCACTATGTAAGTTTAAGGTATAGAGCATACTAATCTGACTTACATACATTATGAAATGATTATCACAATAAGTTTAGTGAACATCCTTCATCTCAAATAGACACAAGATTAAAGAAATTTTAAAAAAAAAAACATATTTTTCCTTGTAATGAAAACTCTTAGGATTTCCTCTTTTAACTTTCATATATAGCATACAACAGTGTTAATCGTATCTATCATGTTGTACATTGCATCACTATTATGTATTTATCTCCCTCTTTTTTAAATTTATTTATTTTTTAACTGAAGGATAATTGCTTTACAAAATTTTGTTGTTTTCTGTCAAACCTCAGCATGAGTCAGCCATAGGTATACATATGTCCCCTCACTTCTGACCCTCCCTCCCATCTCCCTCCCCTTCTCACCCCTCTAGGTTGATACAGAGCCCCTGTTTGAGTTTCCTGAGACGTACAGCAAATTCTGGTTGGCTATCTATCTTATATCTATATGGTAAGTGAAAGAGGAGAGTGAAAAAATTCGCTTAAAAAAACCCCTAAATTCATGGCATCCAGTCCCATCACTTCATGGCAAATAGATGGAGAAACAGTGGAAACAGTGGCAGACTTTATTCTTCTGGGCTCCAAAATCACTGCAGATGGTCACTACAGCCAGGAAATTAAAAGATGCTTACTCCTTGGAAGGAAAGTTATGACCAACCTAGACAGCATATTAAAAAGCAGAGACATTACTTTGCCAACAAAGGTCCGTCTAATCAAGGCTATGGTTTTTCCAGTGGTCATGTATGAACGTGAGAGTTGGACTATAAAGCAGCTGAGAGCCAAAGAATTGATTCTTTTGAACTGTGGTGTTGGAGTCCCTTGGACTGCAAGGAGATCCAACCAGTCCATCCTAAAGGAAATCAGTTCTGAATTTTCATTGGAAGGACTGATGTTGAAGCTGAAACTCCAATACTTTGGCCACCTGATGCGAAGAACTGACTCATTGGAAAAGACCCTGATGCTGGGAAAGACTGAAGGCGGGAGAAGACGAGAACGACAGAGGATGAGATAGTTGGATGGCATCACTGACTCAGTAGACATGAGTTTGAGCAGACTCCATGAGTTGAGCAGACTCCAGGCAGGGCGTGCTGCTGTCCATGGGGTCACAAAGAGTCAGACATGACTGAGCTACTGAACTGAACTAAACTGAATATATGTTTCCATGTTACTCTCTCCATACATCTCACCCTCTCCTCCCCTCTCCCCATGTCCATAAGTCTATTCTCTATGTCTGTTTCTCCATTGCTCCCCTGCAAATAAATTCTTAAGTTCCATTTTTCTAGATTCCATACATATGCGTTAATATATGATATTTATCTTTCTCTTTCTGACTCACTTCACTCTGTATAATAGGCTCTAGGTTCATCCACCTCATTAGAACTGACTCAAGTGGGTTCCTTTTGAGTCACTAGCTTAGTGATATTCCATTGTGTATATGTACCACAACTTCTTTATCCATTCATCTGTCGATGGACATCTAGGTTGCTTCCATGTTCTAGCTATTGTGAATGATGCTGCAATGAACAATGGGATACATGTGTCTTTTTCAACTTTGGTTCCTCAGAATATATGCCTAGGAGTGGGATTGCTGGGTCATATTGTGGCTTTATTCCTAATTTTTTAAGGAATCTCCATACCATCTTCCATAGTGGCTGTATCAATTTACATTCCCACCAACAGTGCAAGAGTGTTCCCTTTTCTCCACACCCTCTCCAGCATTTATTGTTTGTAGACTTTTGGATGATGGCCATTCTGACTGGTGTGAGGTGATATCTCATTGCAGTTTAGATTTGCGTTTTTCTAATAATGAGTGATGTTGAGCATCTTTTTGTGTGTTTGTTAGCCATCTGTGTGTCTTCTTTGGAGAAATGTCCGTTTAGGTCTTTTGCCCATTTTTTGATTGGGTTGTTTGTTTTTCTGGTATTGAGTTGTATGAGCTGCTTGTATATTTTGGAAATTAGTCTTTTGTCAGTTGTTTCATTTGCTGTTATTTTCCTCCATTCTGAGGGTTGTCTTTTCACCTTGTTTATAGTTTCCTTTGTTGTGCAAAATCTTTTAAGTTTTATCAGGCCCCACTTGTTTACTTTTGTTTTTATTTCCATTACTCTAGGAGGTGGGTCATAGAGGATCTTGCTTTGATTTATTTCATCGAGTATTCTGCCTGTTTTCCTCTAAGAGTTTTAAAGTTTCTGGTCTTCCCTTTAGGTCTTAAATCCATTCTGAGTTTATCTTTGTGTATGGTGTTAGGAAGTGTTCTAATTTTATTCTTTTACAGGCAGCTGCCCAGTTTTCCCAGCACCATTCATTGAAGAGGCTGTTTTTGCCCCATTGTATATTCTTGCCTCCTTTGTCAAAAACAAGGTACCCATAGGTGCATGAGTTTATTTCTGGGTTTTCTGTCTTGTTCCATTGTATCTTGTTCCATCTTGTGCCAGTATCATACTGTCTTGATGACTGTAGCTTTGTAGTATAACCTGAAGTCAGGAAGGTTGATTCCTCCAGCTTGATTCTTCTTTCTCAAGATTACTTTGGCTATTCGGGGTCTTTTGTGTTTCCATATGAACTGTGAAATTTTTTGTTCTAGTTCTGTGAAAAATGCCATTGGTAATTTGATAGGGATCGCATTGAATCTATAGCTAGCATTTGGTAGCATAGTCATTTTCACAATATTGATTCTTCCTACCCAGGAACATGGAATAGCTCTTCATCTGTTAATATCTTTGATTTCTTTCATCAGTGTCTTATAATTTCCTGTGCACAGTTCTTTTGTCTCCTCAGGTAAATTTATTCCTAGATATTTTATTCTTTTTGTTGCTATGGTGAAAGGGATTGATTCCTTAATTTCTCTTTCTGATTTTTCATTGTTAGTATATAGGAATGCAAGTGATTTCTGTGTATCGATTCTGTGTATCCTGTGACTTTGCTAAATTCACTGATTAGCTCTAGTGATTTTCTGATACTATCTTTAGGGTTTTCTATGTATGGTATCATGTCATCTGCAATCAGTGGAAGCTTTGCTTCTTTTCTGATCTGGATTCCTTTTATTTCTTTTTCTTCTCTGATTGCTGTAGCAAGGACTTCCAAAACTACGTTGAGTAATAGTGGTGAAAATGGACACCCTTGTCTTGTTCCTGATCTTAAGGGGAATACTTTCAGTTTTTCCCCATCGAGAATAGTGTTTGCTGTTAGGTTTATCATGCATGGCCTTTACTGTGTTGAGGTAAGTTCCTTCTATGCCCATTTTTTGAGGAGTTTTAATCATAAATGGATGTTGATCTTTGTCAAAGGCTTTTTCTACATCTGTTGAGATAATCATGCGGTTTATTTCTTTCCATTTATTAATATGGTATATCACATTGATTGATTTGTGTATAGTGAAGAATCCTTGCATCCCTGGAATAAACCCAACTTGATCATGGTGTATGAGCTTTTTAGCTGTTCGCTAAAATTTTGTTAGAGATTTTTGTACCCACGTTCAGCAGTGACATTGGACTGTAGCTTTCTTTTTGTGTGTTGTCTTTGTCTGGTTTTGGTGTCAGGGTGATGGTGACCTCGTAGAATGAGTTCAGAAGTGTTACTTCCTCTGCAATTTTTTGAAAGCGTTTTAGAAGGATGGGCATTAGATCTTCTCTAAATGTTTGATAGAATTCTCCTGTGAAGCCATGTAGTTTTGGGCTTTTATTTTGGGGGAAATTTTTGATCACAGCTTCAATTTCAGTGCTTGTAATTGGATTGTTCATAATTTCTATTTCTTCCTGGTTCAGTCTTGGAATATTGAACTTTTCTAAGAATCTGTCCGTTTCTTCCATGTTATCCATTTTCCTGTCATATAGTTGTTCATAAGTCTCTTATAATCCTTTGTATTTCTGCATTGTCTGTTGTAACCCCTCCTTTTTCATTTCTAATTTTGTTGATTTGATTCTTCTCTCTTTTTTTCTAGGTGATTCTGGCTATAGGCTTGTCAATTTTTTTAAATCTTCTCAAGGAACAAGCTTTTTTTAATTAATCTTTGCTATTGTTTCTTTCATTTCTTTTTCATTTATTTCTGCTCAGATGTTTATCATTTCTTTCCTTCTGCTAATTTTTGGGGGTTTTTTGTTGTTCTTCTTCTTCTTCTTTCTCCAGTTGTTTTAGGTGTAAAGTTAGGTTGTCTATTCTATATTTTTCTTATTTCTTGTGGTAGGATTGTATTGCTATAAACTTCCATCTTAGAATTGCTTTTGCTGCATCCCATAGGTTTTGAATTGTCATATTTTCACTGTCATTTGTTTCTAGAATTTTTTTTATTCCCCTTTTGATTTCTTCAGTAACCTGTTGGTTATTTAGAAACTGAGATGATCCTCAGTTCTTTTCATTCTTTTCACTTTATTCTGCTCTTCAGAAATGTTTAATCTCCATGTTTTTGTGTTTTTTACCGTTTTTTCTTATAATTGGTATTTAGTCTCATAGCATTGTGGTTGGGAAACATGCTTGACACAATTTCAGTTTTCTTAAATTTACTGAGGTTTGATTTGTGACCCAAGATGTCATCTTTCCTGAAGAATGTTCCTTGTGCACTTGACAAGAAGGTGGATTCTTCTGCATTTGGATGGAATGTCCTGAAGATATCAGGGAGATCCATCTCATCTAACGTATCATTTAAGACTGTGTTTCCTTATTAATTTTCTATTTTGATGACCTGTCCATTGGTGTGAGTGGGGTGTTAAAATCTCCTACTATTACTGTGTTACTGTCAATTTCTCCTTTTATGTCTGTTAGTGTTTGTCTTATGTATTGAGTGCTCCTATGTTATGTGCATAGATATTTACAATTGTCATTTCTTCCTTTTGGATTGATCCCTTGGTCGTTATGCAGTGTCCTTCCTTATCTCTTGTAATATTGTTTACTTTAAGGTCTATTTTGTCTGATATGAGGATTGCTACTCCAGCTTTCTTTTGCTTTCCATTTTCATGGAATATATTTTTCCATCCTTTCACTTTCAGTCTATATGTGTCTTGAGGTCTGAAGTGGGTTTCTTGTAGACAGCATATATATGTGTCTTGTTTTTGTATCCATTCAGCCAGTCTGTGTCTTTTGGTTGGAGCATTTAATCCATTTACATTTAAAGTAATTATTGATGTATATGTTCCTATTGCCATTTTCTTAATTGATTGATGTTTGATTTTGTAGATCTTTTTCTTCTCTTGTATTTCTTGACTATATAAGTCCCTTTAACATTTGTTGTAAAACTGGTTTGGTGATACTGAGTTCTCTGAACTTCTCTTGTCTGAAAAGCTTTAAATTTCTCCATCAATTTTGAATGAGATCTTTGCCAGGTAGAGTAATCTTGATTGTAGTTTTTTCTTTCAGTAGTTTTTTCTTTCAGTACTTTAAATATATCCTGCCATTCCCTTCTGGCCTGCAGAGTTTCTGCTGAAAGATCAGCTGTTAAACATATGGGGTTTCCCTTGTATGTTACTTTTTGCTTTTCCCCTGCTGCTTTTAATATTCTTCTTTGTGTTTAGTCTTTGTTAGTTTGATTACTGTGTGTCTTGGCATGTTTCTCCTTGGGATAAACCCAAGTGTTTATCCTGTATGGGACTCTTTGCACCTCTTGGACTTCATTGACTATTTCCTTTTCCATGTTGGAGAAATTTTCAACCATAATCTCTTCAAAATTTTTCTCATACCCTTTCTTTTTCTCTTCTTCTTCTGGGACCCCTATAATTCAAATGGTTGTGCATTTGATATTGTCCCAGAGGTCTATGAAATGATCCTCAGTTCTTTTCATTCTTTTTCATTATTCTGCTCTTCAGAAGTTATTTCTACCGTTTTATCTTCCAGCTCACTGATTCATTCTTTTGCTTCAGACATTCTGCTGTTGATTTCTTCTAGAGTATTTTCAATTTCAGTAGTTGTTTTGTTTGTCTCTGTATGTTTATTCTTTAATTCTTCTAGGTCTTTGTTAATTAACTCTTGCATTTTCTCCAATCTGTTTTCAAGGTTTTTTAAATCATCTTTACTATCATTATTCTGAACTCTTTTTCAGGTAGTTTGTCTATTTCTTCTTCATTTATTTCAACTTCTGTATTTCTAGTTTATTCCTTCATTTGTGCAGTATTTCTCTGACTTTTCATTGTGTGTGTGTGTGTGTTTTCCAACTTACTGTGTTTGAGGTATCCTTTTCCCGGGCTTCAAGGTTGAATTTTTTCTTTCTTTTGGTTTCTGCCTTCATAAGGTTGGTGAAGTGGTTTGTGTAAGCTTCATATAGGGTGAGATTTGTGCTGAGTTATATTTTTGTTTTTTGTTTTTTTTCCTCTGATGGGCAAGGCTGCATGAGGTGGTACTCCTGTCTGCTGATGACTGGGTTTGTATTTTTGTCTTGTTTGTTGTTTAGATGAGGCATCCTGCACAGGGTGTTACTGGTGATTGAGTGATGCTGGGTCTTATATTCCAATGGTTTTCTTTGTGGGAGTTCTCACTATTTGATACTCCCTAGGGTTAGTTCTCTGGTAGTCTAGAGTCTTGGAGTCAGTGCTCCCACTCCAAAGGCTCAGGGTTTGATCTCTGGTCAGGAATAAAGATTCCACAAGTTGTTTGTTATGGTATTAAGTGAGATTAAAACAAATACCCAAAGACAAGAAACCAAAGATGAACCCTAGACAAATGGCAGTTACAAAATCAGGCAAATAATAATTAAAATAATGGAATATACACGTATACATATACACACCAAAATCAAAACAGTCCAACAAAAATAAAGTACAATAGATTGACCAGGTGAACAAAGGAAACCGAAGATGATACCCACCAGTTAAGAACGGAGCCAACTGAAGCACAAGCTCGAAAACAAAACTAAAGCAAGGTGCCAGGTGGGGAACAAAGCAGTGAAAATAAAACCGATAAATACGTTGAGAGAAAAGAAAAGAAAGAATAGATATGCAAAGTTAAGTACAGGTAGATAAAGAAGACTTATATACATTAAAGATTAACTGAAAGGACATAAGAACAGTAGGAAAAACAAAGGAATAAGTGTAGAAAAAATAATAATAGGTTTTTTAAAAAATAAAATTAAAAAAAGAAAGAAAGAGGGGGGGAAAAAAAAAAAAAGAAGGAAAACTGCATAGAGCTGCAAAAGCCCAATGCAGAGGTTTGTAACAACACTAAAAAGTGTGATTGAAAAAAAAAAAAAAAACCTCAAAACCTTAATTAGATTTCATGGTGCCAATAAAATCGATGACTACAACAGAGGGGGATAAAAAGAAAAGAAAAATCCAAAAGAAACTACAGAACAAGTCAAAACATAAGAATAATAAATGTTTCTCTCGAGTCACTGCCATCAGGGTCCTTTCCCTCACTGGGAGTCACAGCCCACCTTACCTCCCTAGGATGCCCTCCAACACTGTGCTTATCTCTGGACCTGCTATAGGGGAAGCTCAGATTCTAATCTGGTCCTAATTCTGTGTGTTCTTGCCTCCAGTGTCCACAGCTATCAGAACTAGTGTGTTTTCTTTTGTGGGAACTCTCAATGGCCTTTTATATATTCCATAGAGACAGAGTCTGCCTAGTTGATTGTATGGATTTAATGTGCAGCTTGTACAGCTGGTGGGAAGGTTTTGGGTCTTCTTCCTTAGCCACACCACTCCTGGGTTTCAATCGTGGTTTTATTTCCACCTCTGCTTGTGGGTCGTCCACTGGGGTTTGCTCCCAATGCTGCCTTGGAGGATTTGGGTTTGCCCCTGTGAGGGCCAGGTGTGGAGGCTGTGCAGCTGTTTGGGTCACAGTGGGTCTGGCAGCACCAGGTACTCAGGGAAGTTGGCTGCTAGGACAGCAGGAAATATAGTGCTCTAGGAGGGTATGGCAACCAGTAGTGGCCAATATGCTCCAGTATTCTTGCCTAGAGAATCCCCCCTCCCTGACAGAGAAGCCTGGCAGGCCACAGTCTACAGGGCCATAAAGGGTCGGACATGACCAAAGCGATCCTGCGCACATAGACACAAGACTTTTTGCCTGTGGCAGCTCTGCCCCGTGAGAGGTGAGCGTGAAGGTGGTCCAGCTGCTTGGCTTGTGGGGACCCTGGCGGTGCCAAGTGTTCAGGGACACAGACTGCCTCTGACACAGGAGTTATGGCCCTATCAGAGTCTGTTTTCAAGCCTCTTGTAGCTGGCGGTCAGAAGGCCTCTTTGGCCAGTCTTTCTCCATTGCTCCACCCATTCAGGCACTTAGAGGGCTCCCTTGCCTGGGGTCCTTCTCTGTTGTTCGTGTGTCGGGCACGTAGAGGGGCCCCCCTGGCTGAGGTCCTACTCTGTAGATCGGTGCATTAGGCACTTAAAGGAGCACCCTGGGTGTGGTCCTGCTTTGTAGTTCAATGCGTCAGCATTTGATGGGCCAGCCTTTCTGCTGTTCAGCTGCCGACGCTGGCGTGTGGGGAGAGAGAGGCTATGGTGCCATATGGCCCCACCCCTTATGGGTGACTCAGCAGTATCACCTTGCTTCCATGGCTGCCTGACTTTCCTCCACAGACAACAGCAGCCCTCGCCCTGGGATTTCTCCACAATCCCTAAACTCCAGCTCCCAGCCGCTGGGCTTTTCAGGGGACCAGCGTTCCTGTCCAGTGTATGTATGGTGCTGCAAGGACTGTCTGATTCTCATTCCATTTAGGCTGCCACAGATCAGCCGTTTCACTCTCAGTCTTAAATGTTTCTCCTCTGACCCAGACAGTTGCCCCGATGTGGGGACTGGACCCCTGCTTCAGTTCCCCCACCCACCAAGGGTAGGTCCAGTCTTACTAACACTCCTGTTTTTCCCCCTGGTTCCTTCATCTTACCAAGTTTTGCGTGGGTCTATGTATTCTTTTCCACTGGTCAGGTCCTCCTGTCCACTCTCAGCTGGTGCTCTGCATGCACGTCTGTGTCTGGAGGTGTATTCCTGATGTATCAGTGGGGAGAGATGCACTCCACGTCACCTACTCCTCTGCCGTCTTGTTCTCCTCTGTCTCTCTCTTTTTTTTTTTTTGACCACACTAAAAAGTTTGTGAGATCTTAGGTCCAAACCACTCCAGTGTTCTTGCCTGGAGAATCCCAGGGACAGGGGAGCCTGGTGGGCTGCCGTCTATGGGGTCACACAGAGTTGGACACAACTGAAGAGACTTAGCAGCAGCAGCATCAGGTCCAAATCAGGGATTAAAGCTGGGCCCTGACTGTAGAAGTGTGGAGTCCTAACCACCGGGGAATTCCCTGAATTTATCTTATATCTGGGAGTTTGTACCTTTTGACTGCCTTCAATCAATTCTCCTCTCCCCACGTCTGGTAACCACAAATCTGATCTCTTTTTCTATAAATTTGCTCGTTTTTGAAGTGTAATTGACCTACAATTACACTTTGTTCCTGGTACGTGACATAATAAGTCAGTATTACTGTACATTTCAGAATGATTACCATGTAAGTCTCCTTTCTATTCCCACACTACGTGTTCCCAGTCCCACCAAAGTGCTAGAGAATCCAGGAGTCCAAAATGGCAACCCAGATATTCCAAAGGTAATATTGCAATTGCCCCTTGGAAAGAGACCATTTCCTTAGTTACTGAGACATGAAAACTGGAATCCCCAGCAGTTGGCCCCAGAGGATCCCCCAGAGACAGAGCGCCCTCCTCATCACAGTCACACACACTTCCTTCCTCTTCTTACACAGGATGAAGGAAGACAGAACGAGGGAGCATTGAGCTGGGCCCCCACGTGTTTTGAGAGACAGCTGGCCTTACATAGAGCAAATCACTCCCTTTTGGCCTTCCTTCCTGGCCCAGGACAGTGACCACTTCATCGTACACATTTCCCTTCCATAGTCACCCCCTCCCAATACCTCAGCACCCGCTAACAAAGTCTTCCCTGCCCCTAGCAGGACTTCCCCCTGCTGAAGTATACCCCACCTTTCTGGCTGGAGCCAGCCAGGGCTGAGTGACCCTTCTTCCCAAGCCATGCCTTCTTAATATCCCTCTGAAAGAAGAAAGCTAACAACCCTTGTTCAGCTTCGGTGAGCTGGCCCTGCTTTTTCCAGTCACAAGGACAGTCTGAGACTAAATTTTCCATCCAGGGAGAAAGGCGGGAGTCACGGCAAGCTAGGGAGAAGGGGGTAGCAAGGGGTGGCCACATGGCTCGTCTACCTCCTGCTTTCTTTGGTTTGAATTAGTAGGTGCCTTAAGCAACAAAAGATGCAGCCTAGTTCTGAGAGGCCAGGCACAGCTTGCGGAGACAGGCAGAAAGAGAACACATTTCCATTTAATGGAAAACAGATTTGGGAGGTGGGAAATGAGAATTACAGAGGAATGAAACCCCAGAGATCCCAGCAGAGCGCCTGGCAGCCTGCCCAGCAGGACCTCCCACGACGGCCTGCCCACCATCCCACCCAGTTCCTCTTCCGCAGGGTTGCATCTCCTGATGCACAGCCCTCTCACTCTGCATTTTCCATCCAACTCTCTCCAGGGCTCTGTGAGGCGGGCTGATAGGAATCACCAGCCTACTAGGTCAAGGAGAATCCTAAGATTCTGACAGATTATATGGTTGTTCAAGATCAGCAGCAAAAGGGAGAAAGAGCACTGGGGGTTTGAGATGTATCTACAATGATGGCATTATCCGGTCCCTCCAGCCTGCAAGGGATTTGCAAGTATTTTCTTAATTTATGCATCAGTACAAACTCTTTGCCTATATTTCAGTTTAGTCACTCAGTTGTGTACAAGTCTGTGACCCCGTGGACAGCAGCACGCCAGGGTTCCCTGTCCATCACCAACTCCTGGAGCTTACTCAAACTCATGTCCATCGCATTGGTGATGCCATCCAACCATCTCATCTTCTGTTGTCCCCCTCTTCTCACACCTTCAATCTTCCCCAGCATCAGGGTCTTTTCCAGTGAGTCAGCTCTTCACATCAGGTGGCCAAAGTATTGGAGTTTCAGCTTCAACA
>NW_011494910.1:1141634-1156778 GCF_000754665.1 Bison bison bison
GCTGTCCAAGGGACTCTCAAAAGTCTTCTCCAACACCACAGTTCAAAAGCATCAATTCTTCGGTGCTCAGCTTTTTTTATAGTCCAACTCTCACATCCATACATGA
The DNA here is from genome assembly GCF_000754665.1 of Bison bison bison. Taxonomy (NCBI): domain Eukaryota; kingdom Metazoa; phylum Chordata; class Mammalia; order Artiodactyla; family Bovidae; genus Bison; species Bison bison. The sequence continues at coordinate 1,141,741 of NW_011494910.1, forward strand.
CCACGGGAAAAACCATAGCTTTGACTAAATGGACCTTTGTTGGTAAAGTAATGTCTCTGTTTTTTAATATGCTGTCCAGGTTGGTCATAGCTTTTCTTCCAAGGAGCAAGTGTCTTTAATTTCATGGCTGCAGTCACCCTCTGCAGTGATTTTGGAGCCCAGAAAAATAAAGTCTGTCACTGTTTCCATTGTTTCTCCATCTATTTGCCATGAAGTGATGGGACCAGATGTCATGATCTTAGTTTTCTGAATGTTGAGTTTTAAGCCAACTTTTTCACTCTCCTCTTTCACTTTCATCAAGACACTTTTTAGTTCTTCTTTGCTTTCTGCCATAAGGGTGGTGTCATCTGCATATCTGAAGTTATTGATATTTCTCCCAGCAAACTTGATTCCAGCTTGTGCTTCATCCAGCCTGGCATTTCACATGATGTACTCTGCATATAAGTTAAATAAGCAGGGTGACAATATACAGCCTTGATGTATTCCTTTCCCGATTTGGAACCAGTCTGTTGTTCCATGTCCAGTTCTAACTCTTGCTTCTTGACCTGCAGACAGATTTCTCAGGAGGAAGGTCAGGTGCAAACACCCTCTTCCAACAACACAAGAGAAGACTCTACACACGGACATCACCAGATGGTCAATACTGAAATCAGATTGATTACATTCTTTGAAGCCAAAGATGGAGAAGCTCTATATGGTCAGCAAAAACAAGACTGGGAGCTGACTGTGGCTCAGACCATGAATACCTTATTGCCAAAACCAGACTTAAATTGAAGAAAGTAGGGAAAACACTAGATCATTCAGATATGACCTAAATCAAATCCCTTACAATTATACAGTGGAAGTGAGAAATAGATTCAAGAGATTAGATCTGATAGAGTGCCTGAAGAACTACGGATGGAGGTTCGTGACATTGTACAAGAGGCAGTGATCAAGACCATCCCCAAGAAAAAGAAATTCAAAAAGGCAAAATGGTTGTATGAGGAGGTCTTACAAATAGCTGAGAAAAGACGAGAAGCTAAAGGCAAAGGAGAAAAGGAAAGATATACCCATTTGAATACAGAGTTCCAAAGAACAGCAAGGAGAGATAAGAAAGACTTCCTCAGTGATTAATGCAAAGAAATAGAGGAAAACAATAAAATGGGAAAGACTAGAGATCTCTTCAAGAAAATTAGAGATACCAAGGGAACATTTCATGCAAAGATGAGCACAATAAAAGACAGAAATGGTATGGACCTAACAGAAGCAGAAGATATTAAGAAGAGGTGGCAAGAATACACAGAAGAACTATACAAAAAAGATCTTTATGACCCAGATAACCATGATGGTGTGATCACTCTCCTAGAGCCAGACATGCTGGAATGCAAAGTCAAGTGGGCCTTAGGAGGCATCACTACAAAGAAAGGTCGTGGAGGTGATGGAATTCCAGTTGAGCTATTTCAAATTCTAAACAATGATGCTGTAAAAGTGCTGCTCTCAATATGCCAGCAAATTTGGAAAACTCGGCTGTGGCCACAGGACTGGAAAAGGTCAGTTTTCATTCCAATCCCAAAGAAGGCAATGTCAAAGGATTTTCAAACTACCGCACAATTACACTCGTCTCACATGCTAGTAAAGTAATGCTCAAAATTCTCCAAGCCAGGATTCAACAGTACGTGAACCATGAACTTCCAGAGATGTTCAAGCTGGATTTAGAAAAGGCAGAGGAACCAGAGATCAAATTGCCAACATCTTTTGGATCACTGAAAAAGCAAGAGAGTTCCAGAAAAACATCTACTTTTGCTCTATTGCCTATATTTAGATGTAATGAAATAACTTTGTCTTTTTTAAAACTGAGATTTTTTTTTTTTTAAGGTAGCTGAAGGTTACCTATTCATGTATCATGCATAGAAAGCTGTATGGAGAATTACACAATTACACAAACTATCCTACAACCTCACAGGAGCCCAGAGAAAATTCATCTTTCTTTTTTTAACCACTTGGAGAGAGTATCCTTTCCTCAGTTTAGAAGATGAGTAAACCTCTCCCTCTCCCCCAGACAATTGTACTCTATGTGTTTATTGCTATTAAGAGAAGCATTCCTGGATTTCCTTGATGGTGCAGTGGATAAGTACCCACCTGCCAATGCAGGGGACATCGGTTCAATCTGTGGCCCAGGAAGAGTCCACATACCGTGGAGCAACTAAGCCCATGCACCACAACCACTGAGCTTATGTGCTGCAGCTGCTGAAGCCCACATACCTAGAGGCTGTGCTCCCCAACGAGAGAAGCCACCACATGACAAGACTGCACGCTGCAACGACTCACGAGAAGCCTACGCACTGCAACGAAGGGTAGCCCTGCTCCCCACGACTAGAGAAAGCCCACGCACAGAAACAAGACCCGGCGCTGCCAAAAATAAACAAATAAATAAACATTTCTTTTAAAAAAAGAAAGAGAGAAGCACTCATCCTAATACAGCAATCAAGGAAATCAACCAGACATATTAAGAAAATGCAAACCAGGATTTTCATCTGCAAGACATGTAATGGCTCCTCTTCTTTTTAGCCCCTCTGCATTTATTCGCTTTCAGTGTCTGCATGTGGGGGCCAACTAGGAGCCAGGCACTGTGCTGGGTGCAAGGGCTGAAAACTTGAGTAAGATCTTGCTCCTGACCACTAAAGGATGAGATGGAGAAAGTGATCATAGCCATATAAGATAGTAGACAAAATTATGTACCAATGATGTGGGAACCCAGAGGAGAGGCACTTGGCCCAGGAACTGGACTGGGAGTTCGTGGAAGATTTCCAGGAGAAAAAAAATAAATAAACAACTGAGCAGGGTCTTGAAGGATGAGTGAGAACTTGGGGAAGGGATTGCAGGAGGTGGGGTGCAGAGTCTACCAGAATCAGGAACAGCATGAAGATGGCATAGAGGCATGAAATAGCATGCAGGAGATGAGCCTGGAGATTTGGGCAGGGATGAAGTTGAGGAGGGACTGCTAAGAGTTTGCCTGTTATCCTATAGGCAATGGTGTTTTTAAGATGAAGAGTGGTTTGGTCACCTTGAACATGGATGTTCCTGGTTGCACCCAGGGCCTAGCAGGCTGGAGGGAGGGAGGCTGTGAGGAGGTTGAGGGAAACATCCAGAAAGAGATGAAGGGCACTGTCAATTGGAGTAAAGATGAGAAAGCAGGTCTGAGAAACATCTTCATGTGTGTGTGTGTATGCATGTGTGTGTGTGTGTATGCATGTGCGTGTGTGTGTGTGTGTGCGTGTGTGTGTGTGTGTATGAGCATGCATGCGCGCACTCAGTCATGTCCAACTCTGCAACCTCATGGACTTGTTAGGTAGGTAGAATAGGGAAAAGGAGTCCAAAATGGCGGTGGCTAAAAGACAAGGAAGGTCAAAGGAAGGTCCGAGGACCAGACTGAAGACTTCAGGCAGAACAAACCGAACAAACAGCACTCCTGGCTAAGCCCAATTTGCATAGGGCAGGCCCAGGTGGAGGAAAAAACATATAAAAGGAGGAGCCAAAGTGCTTTCTCACGGACTCTCTCTCCCACGTGCGTGCGCTCTTTTCTCTCTCTCTCTCTCTCTCTCTCTCTCTCACTCTCATGCTATCTTCTAAATAAAATGGAGCTGTAACACTGATTTGCCTAAGAGCTGTAGCACGGTTTGTCCAAGACCCGAGAGCTGTGACGCGCCGAGGGCTTTAACGTCCGTTGCTCCAAATCTTTGTTGTGACGTGACAAAGAACCGAGGAACATACACTCACGTGACAGACTGTAGCCTGCCAGGCTCCTCTGTCCTAAAGGTTAATTCATCAATATCATATGGATAGGAGGGCAACTGTAAGGAGAAGGAAAAGTGTCGCCTACAAACAGGGTTCAGCGGACTCCCCTGGTGGTCCAGTGGTTCAGACCCCACTCTCACAATGCGGGGGACCCAGGTTTGATCCCTGGTCAAGGAACAGACCCCACATGCTTCAACGAAGAGTTCAAGTGTTGCAACTAAAGATCCTACGTGCCACAGCTGAAGCTTCCTCTTGCCTCACATGCCACTGCTGAAGCTCCCTCGTGCCTCACATAACTAGAACTGCTAGAGCCAAACAAATGTTGAAAAAACAAAAACTGGGTTGGCCTCTTGGTTGAACCAAAAAATACAACCGAGCCAAAGATTGGGAGAAGGAAGGATTTATCACTTGCAGCAAGTCAGGGGGACGCTGGGTATCTTTCCCAAAGTAACGTCTCCTGGAACTGCAAAATGAGGGAAGTTTTAAGCGAAGAGTACTTGCGTTTTCATGAAGGGGCTTCAGCAGAGAACTGAATAAATGTTGACAGAGACCAAGCTTTAGGTGACTCAAGTCAGAAAAGGTTAATATCATCATTCCTTCCTTCACCTGGGTGGGGCATTAGTCCCTGCCGAGCTCAAATTTGCATACCTGCTCGTTAGGTAATTCCCTTGAGGAGGAAGTAAGACTAGGTTTATCCCTAAACTATTGTTTCTTTTTTTAAAACTTTTTAAGTCAAGTGATCTACTTATCTATTCTGTTTCTTTCTTCCTTTTTAACTGAAGTGAAGAGGAAAAGTTAAAATTTTACGTCATCTCCTTCTGCCTCTAACTCAGCTTGCCCCTTGCAAAGTCTAGATCATGTAGGTCACGTAGTCTCAGAAAGTGGGGGCTGGCAATACTAGGAACTGGAGTTTATCTCACTCAACCCTTGTCCTGCTCTTTGCAGTCTCCCAGCCACTGCAAACCTGCTTAATCATGCCTGTCCAAGCCAGGCACCCCCCTCCCCATCTTGACTGGGGTTCCCGCGCGCGCGAAACCCCTTAGTTTAAAGCAGCCTATTAACAGCTAGTGTTGCCCACTACAGTCTGTCTGTATAAACTCTGTAATCCCTTTGTTCGGGGCTCAGAACTTGGAGTGTTAACTCCTCTGGTCCCGCTGGTGTAATAAACCTGAGTTCTCCAACTCTCCGAGTGTGGTGCTTGGTTTCTCGAGTACTGGTTTCTGCGGCAGAAGGACAGTTGATTTATAATGCTGTGCTAGTTTCTGGTGTACAGCAAAGTGACTCAGTTATATGTATATATATATATTCTTTTTCATATTCTTTTCCAAATTATTACACTATATTAAATATAGTTCCTATGCTACGTGGTAGGAACTTGCTGTTTATCTGAACAATTGTTTCCTGACTGCTTTTCCTTTGTTTCTTCACCCCCTTACTTCCCTTAGTAGTAGTAGCATTAGCAACTCAGTGGCGTCCAGTTCCGGGGGACCCCATGGACTGTAGCCCTCCAGGCTCCTCTATCCGTGGAATTCTCCAGGCAAGAACACTGGAGTGGGTAGCCATTCCCTTCTCCAGAGGATCTTCCTGGCCCAGGCATCGAAGCTGGGTCTCCTGCATCGCAGGCAGATTCTTTACCATCTGAGCCACCAGGGAAGCCTATTAAGATCATTAATTATTAAGACCTGTTCAAAGGCAAGCATTGTGGCCAGGCTTAGATTACAAAATGGCTTAGGCCAAAAATGGCTTCTCTTTCATTAAGAAAGCCATGTCTGGTTCCCTTTCTCAAAGGACCACCCCCCTATCTGCTTACAAAAGAGGACACAGAGGGGCCAGGGCACCTCTGAAGTTACTGTAAACGTTCTCTAGGTTGGAATGATCTGCAAGCAGAGAGGATAAGACTGTGCGATGGAGACCAAAGCAGGGCAGAAACCCTCCTCCTCATCCTCCTCATCCTCCTCCTCCCCCTGCTCCTCCTTCCCCACCCCCTCCTCCTCCTCCTTCTTTTGAATGGCTAAATAGAGTTGTTAGGGGGCCCCTCAGGCTGAGGAGCTTCCTCTGATTAGAAACTCTGGAACTCCAGCTGCATTCAAGCTCAGGCAACATCCTGCAGTCTCTTAAGGATTTAATTCAATTCAACAAATGCTTATTGAACAACTACTCCTCATAAGGGAAAGGGGAAGAAAGGAGATCTAACAATTATCCAGTACTTATATTGTGTTAGGAGAGTGTTAAGTGTATTTACAAGTAATCTAATCTCCAGTCACAGTCCCCTCAGCCCTGAGAGTCTGGGTCATTTAGCTCCAGGGCCCTGAGAGGTCAAGCAATTTGTCCAAGTGTTGAGGGGTAGTGCCTGGATGCAAACCCGGAAGTATTGCTCTAAGATACGTTCCTCTGTGAACCCAGGAGATTGCAAGTGACTGATACACAAACTATTTTAAGCAAAAAGGGAATGCACTGGCTTATTTAACTAAAAAGCACATGAGTCAGCTGGCTCCAGGCACAAACGATGCTGTCAGCTCTCCTTTGCACTTGCTCATAAATGAATAAATCTGTCTCCCATTTCTGTTTGTCCTGGCTCATATGTAATGGCAAAGCATGATAGTTTAGGGGTCCCACAGACTGGATTCAAATCCTGGCCCCACTATCTAACTAGCTGGTAGACTGAAAACAAGTTGCTTAACTTCTCACTACCCTCGTTTCCTCGTCTGTAAAATGGATGTAATAATAGTATCTGCCTCATGGTTCTTGTGAAAAGCAAATGAGATCATCCACACAAGTGTGCTTGGAATAGTGTCTGGTGTAAATTCAGCTCCAAACATGCCAGCTATTATTGTTCCCGTCTCTGCTTCTTTTGAGGCAGGCATCATTCTCTCTTGCAGTTTCCTCCATGTAGGCCAGAGAGTTGGCCACAGAAAGACCAATCTGCATCTTCCCCACAGCTTCTGGTCTTAGGAGAAGAAAGACCTTTCTCCACGCATACATGTAGCAAATCTCAAGGTAGGCTCTTTGGTTCTTAGGTCATGTGCCATCTCTAATGCTGGAAGTGGAGTATTTTCATTGGTTAGCCTGTATCTTCCGCCCAACTTTGTGGAGCACCATAATGAACAGTCCACTTTGAGTCCTACTTTGATCATATAGACATAGAAGGAGGATCCCTTAAAAGATGGGATACTGTGAAGACAAAATAACTGTCTACTATTCTTTGCTGGGTGCTGTTATGAAGGGACGTGACAAGAAGATGGGGGAGGTATAGCCTCCTCTCCATGAAAACTTACATCAAACTAGGGAAGATGAGGCAAAGACATGCATAACAATACTAGAAGGCCAGAGGTTATGGGCCAAATGAGGTTAGTGCCCTCATAGAAGAGACCCAGGGACACTCCCATGCCCACCTTCTGTTATGTGAGGTTTACAGCTAAATAGCTCCACCTGTGAATCAGGAAGTAGACTCTTATCACACACAAAATATGCCAACACCGTGATTTTGGACTTCCCAGTCTCCAGACCTGTGAGAAATAAATTTAGTTGTTTAAGTCATCCACACTATGGAATTTCTGTTGTAGCAACCTGAATGGACTAAAATAGCAGACTGTGAGAAACTCCATAAGAGAAGGACAACCGAGACTCTCTGCAAGTTTCAGGAAAGAGGAGATCACCTCTGGTTGGGTGAATCAGCACAAGTCCTGTAAAGGAGACAGTGTTTAAGCTTGCCTGTGAAGTATGGGTGGAATGCTGATACATGGGAATGGTGCCCATTCAACATGGACAGTCTTTCGGGGGGGACATGGCCGCCTAGGCTGTTAGTATAAGGTGTAAAAAGTAATTTTGAAAGGGTAAGGCTGGAAAGCTGAGCTGGCAACCAAAACAAAAAAGTGGACCAATGTCAAGAATTATTAGATCAGAAGTCTAGAAAAGAAACAACTCTACACAGACATTGAATTGCTGAGATTGAGAGCAGAGGGTGCATCGTGTGGAAGAGGATTGTGAGTCAGATACTAAGGTCATTTGGAAAGTCCTGGAGTCATGAGCATCATCAGTCAAGATGGGGAGAAGCCAGGAAAAGCAGATGGCCAGATGGCAAAAAATTTTAAAGAAGAGTCTTAATTCTTGATCCTGAATGCCCTCCAGAGACTTCTACATGACTCATGTGAGTTCCAGTTAATCCAAGAGAGACTGGCTTTCTAGAGATAATGTTATATCCATAAGCATGAAATGATTCATTTGCTGATTCACGTATTCACTAATGCACTTATATTTGATGGGCACTGAGTTGGGATCCAAGGCATGAATAAATGAGACTTGGTCCCTGACCTCAAGGAGCTTACTACCTCTTTGTTTATACCTGCTGGTCACACACTGTAAGCTGATTATCCGCTAAATTGTTGGTTCCCCAGTGGACTGGGCATTCCAGTCAGTAAATGTTTTTGACTGATTAATGGTATCTGTATCCTCAGCCTCCACTTGGACTGAGACACTGTAACTAGATAATTTCATTTCCATTATGCACTGTCTTGCGCAGAGCCTGGAAGTCATGATAGGAAGCAAGGGACCTGAGCCCTCTTCATGAGACAAGCAGCAGCTGTCATTGAAAACTGCCTGTAAAGATTTGGTTCTGTCTGAGGAAAAGTTCAATTTCACGTGGGAAGAGGAAGGGAAAGGATTACCCAAGGAGAAGTTCACAGCAGAAGAGGATCCAGATGGCCCTGTGAAAGGAGTTAGTAGCGAAGCTGAGATGGAAGAGACAGGGAAAGGGGAGTAGCCCCGGAGGGTGGTAACTACCATGAAGAGACAGAGGCCAGAGGAAACGGTCTGGTCTGCGCTTAAGGCAGGTGAGAGGAATTCAGGAGGCAACAGGTTAGGAGCAGACAAGAGAGGAGAGGGAGGGGGAGGGGCTGAGTGGGAGGTACACGCAGGAGAGTAAAAATGACCAAGAGCTTTTTGGACTTTCCACCCAGGAAGAAGTGAATCTATTTCTATTCCAGTTGCATCTGGGCTGGCCTGTGAATGTGTTGCACATGTGAATTGCAGAAGTGATGCTATGCCAGTGCCAGGCTTAGACTTTAAGAAGGCTGGGGTCTTCCTCCATGGTCGCCTAGAGCCCTGAAAAGATCTCCCTTTAACCCTGATCATCCACAGTCCTAACCAGCCTGTCACCATGGAGATCTCACCATCTGTCAGTGCTGAGCCGAACAGGTTATCATAGACCCCCAAAATGGTATACTCTTCTCCCACCTTCCCACCGCCCCCAGTTACCCAGAACTGCTGACCTTTCCTGAGAGTAATTTTTAAATACTTGGAAACACCTCACAGAAGTTTTTCTTGCATCCTAGTTGGAAACCCACTCACTTCTGCACTTGCCCCTGGTGTCCCATTGAATTTTCTCAGTGTAGCCTGAATCCGCTTGGCTTTCCTCCCTTAGACCTTAACCCATCCTTGAACAGGTATCTGCATGGTAGGATCCCCCAGATCAGTCCTGGGGCCCACATTTCAGAGGTGACTGACCATGGGCTACACTTTTGTCCTATTTATTCTGTGCTCCAGCCTGGTTGCCATGAATGCTGCCTCCCTTAAGTTCCAGTTGGTGCCCCAATTACTATTGCAGGCCTTTAGTCTTCATTTATCTCTTTTCTCTTTCTCGGTTCATTCATGGTCTGGATCTTCCCAAGGGAGCCCTAATCCCTCTCGGGGACCTTATGTCTTCAGTGACAAATATTCTAGAAATGGGTACATTGAAATTGCATGCGGAGACGGGGAGTAGAGGAGGGGCCGAAGGGGACAGGCATGCCCCAGCCTCACCTTCCCCGTCTCCCCTCTGCCAGCAGCTTCCTCAAATGGGAGATGGAGAGGTAAGATCACCAGCAACACGGCTCATCGTTCCAAACCCAAGGCTGAGAGAAAGACGCCACTAAGCCCCTCCCAACGTGCAGGAGAACAGAGGGTCAGAGGAGAAATTATCTATTCAAGGTGATAAAACTCATCAAATGGCACTTCCTAATTCCTAACTCAATTCACTCTTAACTGTATGATTTTTCCGCATTCAAAATGTCATGCATCGGATCTAAGACAGCTTACAAAGAGACAGATACTGAACTTGGTTGAAATGAATGAAACACTGTTAACCTTGCTCTCAAGAAAGTAATGTCCCAGTGGGAAAGATGGTATTCATTCAGTCTATTTTAATGTTTTTAATTTAATGTTTTAAATGTTTTATTAAGTACCTACTATGCATAAAATGTCTATTGCTATGCTTAGTCACTCAGTTGTGGCGGACTTTTTGCAAACCCATGGGCTGTAACTTGCCAGGCTCCTCTGTCCATGGGGATTCTCCCAGCAAAAATACTGGAGTGGGTAGCCTATCCCTTCTCCAGGGGATCTTCCCAACCCAGAAATGAAAAGGGTCCCCTGCATTATAGGCAGATTCTTTACCAGCTGAACTATCAGGGAAGAATACAAAAATGAAAATGAAATACAAAATGAAAAGAATACAAAAATGAAACGTGATCTCTAACCTCAAGAAATGATTTCACTAAAGAAACAAGACATGTACAAGTGAGGATATAACTAGCAATTGGAGAACAGAACATAATTAAGAATATGGGTTACAAGGAGGTCGTGCAAGGAGAGATTATGGTGACTGGGGATCTAGTCACCCTATGGCCTAGCCTCCCCATTCCCACTGTGGGAAAAACACTGCCCCAAACTGACAAAGAGATGTGCAGAGATTGCAGACTGTTGCTAGTGCTTGGGAGTTGGATAGGAACCATGTACGTGTGATGGACTATCATGTTATAAAAAATACACATGACAACATGCATAGCTTTTAAATCACTACCATGGAGTGAACAAAGAAATGTGAGATTACAGCACAAAATAATGATGCAAATTAAGAACACACACAACAATATCATGAATCTTTTTTGCAAGAACACATATATCTCTATCAGCATATGAAAGGCAGACTGGAAAGATACAGACGCACTGAGGTGAATGTCTACAGTAAAGAAGTTAACAGGAGTGAGGGTGGAAAATAACAAAATAGAATAAAGTGCAGGCTTAGAACAGGCCAGTGACTTAGGGACATAATTAACTGTGCTTCTCAAGGGTGAAAATAAAGTTATTTAAGAGAAGCAAAAAGTCCTGTCTGGGGAGTTTGGGCAGAGAGTTCCATGAATGAGACAGACCCTGAGCCGGTCCATCACCACCTGGTATTTTCTTGATAAAACCTACATTTCTAGTATCTGCCAGTTTCTAATTCTGGTGACTTAGCCAGGCCTCTCACCCATGGTACCCAGGACCAGTCACTGGGAGCTGCCTCTTCTGCATCAGCAAACGGAACCACTGCCCCATCGCAGTTGACTCCTGTGTGCTGCTTGGGCAGTCTCCTCTCTTTCTCCCTCACAGTTCCAGAGGAGTTCCTCAGCTTGCTCCTTAAACAAAGAAAAACAGGCTAGACTGCAAGGTGCTGGTGAGGACTTACTGACTTTAGAGGTGAGACAAATGTGAGTTCAAATTCAGACTCTAGGAACTTCACCTCTCCGAGCTTCATTTCTCCAATCAGTAAAATATTCATCCCTACAGTTACCTCATGGTGGGGTTTGGGGATTGACTCAGATAGTGTATAAAGCACAAAACAACGGCAGTTCCTTTGCTTATTTGTAGGTAAAATGCATAGTTCTGGAAAGGACACGCAGCCGCTGGGCGCTGGGCCCTCACCCAGCCTGCACACTGCCCTGGGGTGCAGAATGTGGCCCCTCACTCGTCCTTTTCCCAGGCCCGCTCCCGTCTCTTCTGTCTTCACCCACCCTTGGCTCTGCCTGAGCACGGTCTGCTCTTACCACCAGACTCCCAACTCTCTGGAGTTTGTAAGATGAATAATAAAACTGCAGTGAGAGCTGCTCAATGCCTGGGCTACAGTTCACCCTTCCCCTGACCTTTGCAGCCCTCAATAGAAGGCGCCCTCGGGCCATAGAAGAAAGCCTAACTCTCTGATGCTGGCCTTTTTTTCTCCTTACAATGCTGAACGGAGATGAACGCATCGGGGCCTCGTGTCTAGATATGAATTTTCCTTTGTGCAGCGCTAGTCATGATGGGAATTCCATAGCAATTTATCACCGTAATGACTACAGATTCTAGAGCATCAGGGTGACGGATGGCCGTTCTACCTCACGCTTGTCTTCCCAGCTTTCTCTTTCACTAGAGAGCAATTGTGTAGAGTGGTGGTGGGTGGGGGTGGCTAATTGGTTTGAGGCAAGTAGATAGTCACAGCTCAGCTTGTTGCCAATGTTTGGTTACCAACCCTGGGGTGGGAGGGACAAAAGGAAGCGTGCAAAAATAACAGTCAGCTGAGACGGCTCATAGAGAAAACTCAAAATCTGTGAGTCTAGGTGGGTTGTTTCATCTGAATGCCTCTGATGTATCCTCTCCAGGTGAAAATATCCTCCACTGAACCAGGGAGAAAAGTGATGATAAATGCTACCTGAGCAAGAGCAGAGTTGTTGTTCTACACCAACCTCAAGGACAAGCCAAGGGGAAACATGGCTGAGCTGCTGCAAGACAGATTAAGGAAGGCTTGAGAAAGGTGCTAGTCTAGTTAACAAGAGGCAGTTCAAGGTACAATTTATTTTCCAAGGAAATATTCTGGACGTTTGTCTTTCTTTTGGATGTAGGAAGAATATTCCTGCCCAAGATTGGGGATGGGGTTCAATAGCTTTTACTTTGCAATTTTCTGGGAGGCTCAGGATGACAAGGAGGTGGGGAAGGTGTGTCTCAGCTTCAGGCCCCAGTGTGCTCTGACCACCCTGACCTGGGACACCCCAACAAGCAGGTGGTGAATAAACCTGCAGACGTCTTCTCGGGTCCTCCCGAGCTCTGGTGTAAGGGTGCAAGTAGGCCATGCTGTGGGTTGAAGAGTGTCTCCCCAACATTCATGACCACTCAGAAATCTTAGACTGTGACTTTATTTGGAAATAAGGTCTCTCCAGGTATAATTAGTTAAGAATCTCAAGGTGAAGTCATCTTGGACTCAGGGTAGGCTCTACCTCCAGTGGTAGATATCTTTATAAGATGGAGAGGAGACACACAGAGAACACCACATGAAGATGAAAGCAGAGACTCGGCTGGTACATCTACCAGCCCCAGAACGCCAGAGGTTGCCAGCAGCAGCCAGAAGGCAGAAGAGAGGCACAGAACGGGGCTCCTTCAGCCTCCGGAAGGAGCCCACCCTGCGGACACCCTGATGTCCTCCAGAACTGTGGAAGAGTAAGCCTGTTCTCTTAAGCTTCAAGTTTGTGGTGAGCCAGCCCTGAGAAACCAATACAGGGGAGCCGGGCGGAAGGGCTCCAAGGCGCCCCGAGGGAGCCAAAGTACCCTAGAGAATCACCTAGGACGGCCTAAACTTTAGCGTGTGCAGTACCTCTCAGTTGAGTGTCTTCAGAAATTAGAGATTCTGTTAACAGCCCCCCAGTTTCTGCTCCCTCAGCCACTCTGGGCACATACTGAACCTCACCTTGAACTGCCTCTGCACCACTTGGTGTGGGCTTCAGGTCGAGCCTGAGGACTCCATCTGCTCACAGCTTCTGACCTCAGCTTGCTCAGTCTTCGCCCAGACAGACTCCGCAGAGGCTCAGAACAGGAGAGGAGGCTAGGCTGTCTACCACGCTCTTCCACCTGCTTGGTCTCTGAGCAGCTCACTTCCTGCTCTCAGTCAGGACTGTCAGTCACAAAGGCCTCTCTGGCCTGAGGGAAGCAGGGAATCCCTGCGTGTAAAATAAGGGAGGTCAAATCCAGCAGAAACCAAGATCCCAGCATCCAAAGCAGAGACTTCAAAGAGCCCCTAAGAGAAGGCACTCTTTTATCCATTGTTTGCAGTTCCTGCCATAAAGATCCCTGAGAATGAGTCTTTCCTCTAAGGGATGTGTAGGTGCCTATATGATGTTTGGGAAGAACAAACAGCAACCAGGATTGAGCCTGGTCTCCTGAGTCATCTCCCTCTCTCATACTGTGCTTCTTCTTGTGAGACACTGCCCTCCTCATAAGCAGCTCTCAGCCTCCTACTGGAGTGTCCTAAAATTATCACTGTCTCAAAGCTGCCTTGCTAAGCTATGGGGGGTGGCAACTCCCAAGACTCAGTCTTATCTGTTTTCCCGGGTGGGCTTCCACCTCTGCTGTCACCTAAGAGCCAGAAGGAAGAGGTGGGAGCTGTCTTCTCTTCCCGGGGGGCCTAGCCCAGGGTGGGGAGGTGGAGGGCCTGAGTCCTGACGCCTCGCTGAGGGCCAAGACACCAAGAGGGAAGGGGCTGCCGACAGGAAGGGGGCGGAGGGGTCAAGCCCTGGAACCCTGGACTCCCTGGAGGCAGAAAGTCAGGCAGATCTTGATAAACACGTCCTGGGAGTGACGGGCCCTGCAGGCATGGAGAGACACAAAAGGTTCAGACTCGGAGAGTGGAGGGATCCCGGTTGTGGCAACCATCGTTCATTGCCAGTCTTAGGTTTCGTTGACCTTGCCCACCTCCACCTGTGTCAGCCTGTGTCCCAGGGTGTGGCTCAGGACTGTGGTCCCCAGGAGTGTGGCTGCCTTCCTTACCAGAGCTGGTGGGCCTGGGCCAGGCTGGAGCTCTGACCCCGTCACCCCCACCCGGCGCCCCTGCCCCACTCACGCCCCAGCCCGGCCCTGCAGGGGAGGCCGTGAGTCGTACCCCAGGGGCTGGCTGTGGGGTGCTCTTCTCCTGCCTTCTGCCTGCTTGCTCAGTATCGCTGCACTGACATCTCCACGGGGCAGGGCTACTCTGCGTGCCCAGAGGAGTCCCCGTGCCTGAAGTCTGGGCCACGCAGGGCGGCCAGCACGAAAGCTTAACTGCAGGTCGAGGGTGGCGTCAGGCTTCCTGGATTTTAACATTTTATTCAAAAATGCCTTCAGAGCCTCCACAATTTTCAAGGAACTACAGTGCCTAAGACAAGGGACCAGGGGTCAAGGACACGGCTAACTCCTCCAGAAGCCCCCATGTTGGGGAGACAGGAGGGCTGTCAAGAATTGCCAGATGCAGGGCTTCCTGGTCAACCCCAGAGAACCAGCTCTGCGGAGATGCCATGACCACGTTCACTTGTGGGGGGGTGGGGGTCAGGGCAGGAGGGGAGGCGGCTTCAGTAGCTACCAATAAATGGCTTCTGTTCCTAGTGAGCAATCTCAGCTCTCCGCCTCCTGCTTCCTAAATGCAGTGGCCCCAGGTTTCCCTGGGTGGGGTCCTCCGTGCCTCCCTCACCGCCCAC
>NW_011494910.1:1156878-1162594 GCF_000754665.1 Bison bison bison
CTCTCAGGTAGAGGGAGTCTGAGGTTCTGGTGTCCCTGGGTCAGCCTGTGGAGGCAGGGGTCTCTTAGAGCTGCCAGGATACAAGGGGGAGGGGCGTGGATGGAGGAGGGAGAGGTCACCTCTGTGAGACAGAAGAGCCCCGGGTGCCAGGTTCCTTCCAAAGGTGGTCCTGGAGCCCGGCACTGCTGCCCGGATCTGAGTGCACCTCTCCTCCCTCTCTGCTGTCTGTCTTCCCTCTCTGTTTCCCAGGAGAACATGGGACCAGCTCAACATCTTATCCTGAGCTATTTTGAGGGGGAGGAGTGGGGGTTGAAGCCGGTGATGGAGCCAACTCACTCTCTTCCCTCGGGCTCCCACCGTCCCCTCTCCCATCCATGTTTTGGGGTTGCTAAGGAAACTGCACAGCCTATCTGCAGCTCCTGTTCCTGTCAAAACCAGGAAAGTTTCTAAGGCCAATTCAGTGGGAACACTGTCAGAGCCCGAGTCGGTTGGCAAGGAGAGGCCTCTCCCTCTTGAAGCCTCCTGCATGGATGTCCTCCCACACAACTGTGCGTGTGTGCACTCACGCACACACACACACACACACAGGCTTGTGCTGCCCACACACATACCCGCAGCTCCAATCCCCCAGCCGAAGCTAATGGGAGGAGAGAAAATGAAAAACAAACAGGAAAAATATCGCCCTGCCCAGCTCCCGGAGGAGCTGCACGCCCCAGCTGCCTCCACCCCCCTCCCCTCTGGTACTGAGCAGCTGGCAAGGTCTGGGGGCTCCAGGCAGCCCACCCACTCCAACATTCCCCTGACCTCAGGCTGGTCAGTCCACAAGTTTGGATCCTTGAGGGGCTGAGTCCTTAGGAATAGGAAGAGGCACCAAGCAGGAAAGGGGTGTGCAGGAATGACCCAGAAGCTCCACAGTGGGAGTCGGAGTGGAGTGTGACCTTGAGAAGGTCACCCAAATACATTACTGACAGCCTCTCTGGATGCTCCAAAAGTGAACTGAGATACTGCGAGGTGAGGAGATTGGCCAAAAAGCATAGTAAAGGCAACTGGTTGTAAAGCAGACCATGTTTAGCATCTTTCTGCTGCTGCAGCTGCTAAGCCACTTCAGTCGTGTCTGACTCTGTGCGACCCCATAGACGGCAGCCCACCAGGCTCCCCCGTCCCTGGGATTCTCCAGGCAAGAACACTGGAGCAGGTTGCCATTTCCTTCTCCAATGCATGAAAGTGAGAAGTGAAAGTGAAGTTGCTCAGTCGTGTCTGACTCTCAGCAACCCCATGGACTGCAACCCACTAGGCTCCTCCATCCATGGGACTCTCCAGACAAGAATACTGGAATGGGTTGCCATTGCCTTCTCCGTTAGCATTTTTCTACAGCTCCTGAATTCCAGAACTCAGACCAAGGTCACTATCAAAGAAGAACCTTTCTTCCAGAGATGTAAGCTGTCCAGACAGGATATAAGCTTCCACATTGAATACTGAGCTTTTCATCACCGGAGCTATGAAAGCAGAGGGTGGGTGGCCACTGACAAGCCTACTATAAAGAAGACTCCTACTCTGAGTGGCAGTTCTGGTGGCAGGAAGCGTCCATGGTTCAGAGTCTCTGCAGGCAGCAAGCCCTCTCAGTGCGTGGTGGCTGAGGGCAGGGGCCACCCCTTGCTTCCGTGCACTGGCACTCACAGTGCCGCTGGCCTTCCCCCTGAGCAGCCAAGTGGCCTGTTCACTGTTGTTTCTTCTGGACTTGAAAGATACCGAAGAAAAGATGCCTTAGGGAAAACCTAATGAAAGATATCTGGCTGTAGGAATTAGAGCACCACAACCACACGGGGCAGAAGCCTTGACTATAAAGTCCATTTCTGCTTGAAACGAAGGGTTGTGCCTTCACAACCAGCTAAGAAGGTGGCTTAGCCTTGGGGGGGTTTTTTTTGGTTGTTTGTTTTTTTAATTTTCTTTTCTTTTCTTTTTTAATTTTGGCCATGCCAATGGCTGGCAAGATCTCAGTTCCCTGACCAGAGATTGAACCTGGGCCATGGCATTTGAAAGCATCAAATCCTAACTGCTAGACGACTAGGGAATATATGTACAATGGAATATTAGCCATTAAAAAGAACAAAAGAAAGTCATTTGCAGCTACATGAATGGACCTAGAGACTGTCAAACTGAGGGAAGGAAGTCAGACAGAGGAAGACAACTATCATATGATGTCACTTGTATATGAAGTCTTAGAAAACGGTACAAGTGAACCTGTTTACAGAATAAAAAGAGAGTCACATGTAGAAAACATTCTTATAGTCAGTGGCGGAAGGGATAAATTGAAAGACTGGGATTGACATACACACACTACTATATGTAAAAGATAACTAATGAGGATCTATAGCACACAGAACTCTACTCAATACTCTAATGATCTATACAGGAAAAGAATCTATGAAAGAGTGAATGTGTGTATATGTGTAAGTGATTCACTTTACTGTACAGCAGAAATAATACAATATTGTAAATCAACTATACTCCAATAAAAAAAATTAAGTGGCTTTGTTTCCTCAAAATCGGGGACAGAAAGGAAGTCTCTCTGGTGAAAACGGAAGGAGGTTTGTGTCGGAAGAAAGCAAAGCAGAGGTGGTACTGTAAGCTCCTTAGGGTCAAGGACGGTGTCAGGGCCCCAGCTCCAGGCTACTGAGAACTACTGAACCCCCCGTGCTCTGCACAACAGAGACGTGAACTGGGGCTGAAGTGCAGCCCCGTTTTGCTAGCCAAGCAACACAATGCACGTGATGGAGACTGCCGGGAAGAGATGGCTGACTCTCCCCCAGAGGCAGCAGGGGCAGGCGGCAGCTCCAGGCCATCCCTGGCCCGATCTCCTGGAATCCTCCCAAAGCCCAAGTTCCACCGCGACGCCCCTCACTACACTCTTCGTGGCTGCTCCTCTCCTGTGAGGAGAAAGGCAGACATCTTAGGCTGGTCCCCGTGAGACTCGGCCCCTCCTCCCAGGCTTGTGAGCAATTTTTCTTTCCAGTCCCCTGCACTCCAGCAATGTCACCCTGCCTGTCTGTCCCTAAACACCACGCTCTGTACTTCTTAGCCTTCTCAAGGCTCTTCCCAGCCTGGACCAGACAGGAAACTTGGCTGCAAATGATGAAAGCCAACTCTCACTAGATTAAGCAGACAAGAAATATTCTGAAGAAAGTCTAGTGTCTCAGGAGTTGATGGGTGGACTGGAGCTGCAGCTCCCACCAAGCAAGGACAAAGAGAGGCTCGGTGGCCGAGAACACTCCAAGGTCAAAGACAAGGGCGTCTGACCAGGGCGTCTGACAAGGGCATGCTGGCTCTGCCCCTCTCCCATCTACCTTCAACCGATAAACCCCTCCCCCAGGCTTGTGTGTGTGTTAGTCACTCCGTCGTGCCCAACTCTTTGAGACCCCCCAGACTATAGCCCACCAGGCTCCTCTGTCCATGGGATTCTCCAGGCAAGAGTACTGGAGTGGATAGCCATTCCGTTCTCCAGAAGATCTTCCTGACCCAGGGATCAAACCCCTGGTCTCCTGCATTGCAGGGAGATTCTTTACTGTTGAGCTACAGGGAAGTCATCTGCTGCTAAGACTCTTTGCTGTGATGATTCCCAATTGTTCCTGCTCTTCCTGTCAAAGTCCCAAAGACTCTGTAGGGGCAGCAGCTTGGCTGAGCTCAGATTCTAGGGCTCACCCTCCCTCTCCCCTGACTCTGCCCACATCCATGCTGTGAGGGAAGCAGGGAGGGAAAAAAATCTGCCTACTCCCCCTGCCCTACCACCGTGTGGAACAGAAGGTGAAATCCTGCCTGCACTGAATGATAGCGAATTCCCTCTGAAATAGGAAGGGTGCTCAGACATTGGGCAGCCCCATGACAAATGTCCACTTCACTGACTCCCATTCATTCCTCAAATGTCATTTCTCTAAAACCTTCCTCCAGCCCAGCTGTGCTCAAGTGCTTCTTCCATGTTCCCATAGCACCTGGTGCCTTCACATCCTTCTTGTTTTATTAAAGTTGTTTGCAGATTTGTCCTTTTCTCCAGACTGAGTTCCTTTGGATCTTTGAGCAGGGCATCTTCATCCATGACCACTTGTCTGGATCCAGTGGGTGGCGTAAACGTTTACAAGTGGGTGATGGACTGAACGTGTGCCCCTGAGACAACTCACACGGTAGCAGATCAGCTCACAACACGGTAAATGCCTGGGTGCTTGTGACGAACCCTTACTACACAGACGGGGTGCCAAGGAGAGCTCAGGAGCAAAGCTAGGTTCTTAAGCTTACGAATATTAGCAAGAAAAGCCTGTAAGTGACCCTCTTCCCTAAAGGGCTGTGAAGGTATCTTTTCCAAAATATGCTCCAGAGAGGGGCCTAGTAGGATGTGTGTTCCATTGGAAGCATGAAATCTTGGTTGCTGTAAATCTGAAATTGTGTGGGTAGAGATGAAAATGCCTTACAGTCATTAAGCAACATTGTGAAGGTAATTATATAAAGTCCTACACAAGACACCTGGGCCACGAGTGGGATGAAACTGCCCTGAGTGGCCCCCACAGGGGAGAATAGTGGGAGAGAAGCATCTGGGAAGATATGAGAGGCTAGCAAGAGCTGCTAAAAATACAGGAAAGAAGCAGAAGAGAAGGTGAGGGAGGAGAGCAGCAGACGAAGGAACCCAGGAGCAAAGCCCAGCGACAGGGCAGAGGGGAGGATGGAGCAGGGCTGAGGCAAGGACCAGAAGACAGACACTGACGCAGAAGGAGGTGGCCCACGGTCAAGTGTGTGCGGTCAGGGGAAGCGGTGAGGGACGCGGGAAAGGCCAGAGCTGATGCTCACCTCCAGAGAAGGCGATGGCACCTCACTGCAGTACTCTCGCCTGGAAAATCCCACGGATGGAGGGGCCTGGTGGGCTGCAGTCCATGGTCGCTAAGAGTCGGACACGACTGAGCGACTTCACTTTCACTTTTCCCTTTCCTGCATTGGAGAAGGAAATGGCAACCCACTCCAGTGTTCTTGCCTGGAGAATCCCAAGGACAGGGGAGCCTGGTAGGCTGCCGTTATGGGGTCGCACAGAGTCGGACACGACTGGAGCAACTTAGCAGCAACAGCAACTCCCACCTCAGTTGAGCAAATACTTATTAGGGCCTACTACATACCAGGCACGGTGCTAAGGCACTAAGGAATATAAAGGTATATAGCTGTATATAAAGATACACAAACCCCTTACCTTCCAGGGTTTTCAGAGCAGTGAGGAAAGACAAACAGAAAAATCGAGCTTCTTTACCTTGTCCAGGAGACTATGAAAAAAGGAAAGGCTCTGGAGGCACATTTTAGAAGAATTAAATGTCTTATCAGTAACACTATCACTTCTGTGATAATAAGGGTTAGGTTACTGGGGAAGGTGACGCTTCCCAGGTGGGTTGGTGGTAAAGAATCTGTCTGCCAAGGACAGATTCTACAGGAGATGCGGGAGACATGGGTTCGATCCCTGGGTCAGAAGGATCCCCTGGAGAAGGAAATGGCAACCCACTCCAGTGTTCTTGCCTGGAAAATTGCATGGGCAGAAAAGCCTGGCAGGCTACAGTTCATGGGGTCGCAAAGGGTTGGACACGACTGAACGACTGAACACAAACACTGGGGGAGGTGACAGAGGCCAAAAAATGACCGAATCTCACAGAGAGGCCGTGGGATCATTTTTCCCGTGTTGGGCGCCATGCAC
>NW_011494910.1:1162694-1165951 GCF_000754665.1 Bison bison bison
ACAGATTCCCTTTGGGTTATGCCACTGTCAGTAGCCGGCCCTGACTGGGCGGGGAAGGGGCTGCACCCGGGCCTGGTGTGGCCAGGGTCTTCCTCCAGTTCCAATTCTGCTACCTTCAATGTCTGAACCTCATGGCCAGGGTCTTCCTCCAGTTCCAATTCTGCTACCTTCAGTGTCTGAACCTGAAGCAAATATTTAGGTATTAATTGTGTGTGTCATTTGCCCAGAGCAAAAAGATCATTTGGTAGATGAATAGATGCAAGAAAGAAAAACATTGCAATTACGCAGTAAAGAGACACTTTTCCTAGCCTATAGGAGACACCTTTGAGCTCAGTGTTGAAGGATGGGTTAGCCAAGGAAAGAAAGGGAGGAGGAGGTCCCTGTTAGGAAAACAACGTGAGCAGACGCACGGAGGCTCACGAGGCAGGCAGGGATATAAGATGCGCCGGAGACGCTGGGCAGAGTCACATAGGCTAGGTTTAAGGAGCTTGAACCTGCCGGTGGTGAAAACCATTGACAAGCTTTCTCAGGCCAGGACACAGAAAGATTGGCATTTAAGGATTGTCACTTTGACAGAGGGGAGTTATCTGGAGGAAGACTGTAGTCTGGGAGACCAATTAGGAGTTGATTACACTTGTCAAAGTGAAAGATGGTGGTGCTATTACCTGAGACGGAGGACACAGAGGAGAATGTTGCGTTTGGAATGTCACGTTCAGAATGTTTGCAGACCATCTAAGGGCATGTGTGTGTAACAGGTACTTGAATATGGGCCTCTGAACCTAAACGGAGAGATGATGGTTGCAGATATAGGGTGGGCTTCATCAGATTAGAGACCGTCATTGTAGTAAATAAAAGTGGATGAGTTCTCCCAAAGAGAAAATACACTCAGCACGTTGTGGATCTAGGCTGGAACTCGGAGAAACTCGAGTGTTTAAAGGGTGCTGGAAAGGAGGGCCCTAAGAAGGAGAACACAAGAGGAAAAGTGGAGAACGAGGAGGAGCAGAGGAGATTCAGGCCGAGGGGCCGCAGGCCTTGCAGAAAGGGAGGGCGACAACAGCCTCAGAAGCAGGAGAGAGAGCTAGAAGGTTGGGACCGAAAAGGAGCCGTTGGGAACAAAAGTAGCCATTGGAGTTTGCAAAATGAAGCAAATCTTTTCACAGATATGTGTTGTGTGCGGCAAGATGGAAGCCAGCAACAAGTCTGGGCAAGAAGTATAATGAATTCCTTACCATTCTTTTTTTTTTTTTTTAACTGAAGTGCAGTTGAATTCCTTTACTATTCTTAGTGTGTGTGTGTGTGTGTGCAGCAGAGTTTTATGAAACTGTGAAAAGGGACAGAGAACACTTCTGACACAGATGTCAGAAGGGGCACAGAGAGTGCCCCCCTCGCTAGTCTAAGCAAGGGAGTTATATACTTTTTTAATTGGTTATTACAATAAATCAAAAGAATGTCTGAAGGTTGTAAAAATTTTCCAGGCCCACTCCCACAATTTACATTTTAAGATAACAGGATTAGTCAGAAGGTTTTCAAGAAGGAGAAACTGTTCTCAAGCAGGATACATTGTTGTCATATAATCTCTAGTACAGCCTTTAAACTGAGTTGTCTGTTGTATAATCATCAGTTCCAGGCTTAAAGAAAAAATACATTTTATGTGACTAAGACTAAGGAATGCAGAGGAAAAAACAAAAAAAAGGTGTCTGTCTTTTCCTCCTCCTTGATCCTTCACTATTCTTGCAACTTGTCTCTGGGTTTGAAATTGCATCAAAATTAAAAGGTAGCAATTTAAAAAGGAGGTTTTTGTTTGAAAATAATGCAGTCTCATTGTAAAGATTAAGCGACTCTAAAAGGCATAAAACAGAAAATGAAAATTCTGTATCTAAATCCCACTCCTCACAGGTGACATCACCATTGTTTAGAGTTTGATAGTTTCCTTCCAGATCCACTTTGTTTATTTGTTTATTTCTTGCTGTCGTTCTTAAAAAAATATAGTCAGGGAATTCCCTGGTGGTCTAGTAGTTAGGACTCCAGCTCTCATTCCTGTGAGTGTGGGTTTGCTCCCTGGTCATAGAACTAAGATCCCACAGGCCATGTGGCAAAAAAAAAGAAAAAAGTGTTTACATTAACTAAAACAACTTCACTTTTAAAAAATGAAATCATACTATATGCATCCTGTTTCACAACTTAAAAGCATCCCAGATATTTTGTGGTGACAGCATACGTATTTCACTTTCCCTCTTCAATACTGCACAGCGTTCGGTCACGTGCTGTGCTGTGCTTCGTCCCTCAGTCCTGTCTGTCTCTTTGTGACCCCAGGGACTGTATGTAGCCCCCTAGGTCCTCTGTCCATGGGAATGCTCCAGGCAAGAACACTGGAGTGGGTTGCCATGCCCTCCTCCAGGGCGTCTTTCCCAACCAAGGAATCGAACCCAGGTGTCCCACATTGCAGGCAAATTCTATAGCAGGGAAGCCCAAGAACACTGGAGTGGGTAGCCTATCCTTTCTCCAGAGGATCCTCCTGACCCAGGAATCAAACCAGGGTCTCCTTCGTTATAGGTGGATTCTTTACCAGCTGAGCTACCAGGGAAGCCCATTCTGTCACAAGAATACACAAAAATTTATTATTAATTTTGAAGATGTTAAATTCAAAGAAAGGACTTCCTTGGTAGTCCAGTTAAGAATCCATCTTCCAATGCAGGGGATTTGGGTTCGATCCCTGGTTGGAGAACTAAGGTCCCACATCCCACATGCCATAGAGCAACTAAACGTACGCTGTAACTAGAGATGCCCACACACAGCAACGAAGACCCCGTCTGGTCAACAAAAACCTCAACGAAAAGTGCAGAAAATAAAGTAACATATACTCACGTACCCACTGCCCTTTTTCAATACATGCTAACATACATGTATGACACGTGTTTGACATGTGTGTTTGACATATGTGTTTCAGATTCTTTTTTAGAACATAGTGGGCTTGGATGAGAAAAGACTGAAAAAACCCAGGGTGGCTGGAAGTCACCTGAAAGTGCACCCCTGACCTCGGCACATACCTGATTGAACCCTTTTCGTGGCTCAGGCCAGCCCAGGCTCAAGCCCAAGCTCCCCACCTCCCCGCACCACGCCCTGGTTAGAACGTTCACATTCCAGCACTTTTCAAACAGGCTTTTTGACATGGACCTTCCTGAAGCTCATCTCTCTAGCTAGATTAATTCCTCACTCCATCTTGCTGCCCACACCGGGCCCCCGCCCCCCCCCCCCCC
>NW_011494910.1:1166051-1176967 GCF_000754665.1 Bison bison bison
AACACTCAGTCATCTTCAGGATACAGCTAGAGTCACCTGGTGCCTCTCCTGATTTCGCCCACCCCACCAGATAAGACGGGCATCTCCCCACTTCAGGCCCCATGACGTCCTCCATTTGTCTCCATCACAGTACTTTTCTCTGTTGACCTGCTGACCGCCCACCCCTAGACTATAAATCCCTTGAGGACAAGATCCATGCCTTATTAATCTCCAGCTCTTCAATGCCTGGCACACCCGGCAAAGGCTCTTTAAATAGCCTTGTGGATTTCTGAAGCACTGATGACGAAGCAGAGGGTTAGGTGGCCCCAGCCTGACCATTTCCAGAGGTCTCCAATAATCACGGTGCCCAGGACCTCTGGACCCTCCCAGGCCCCCACAGAGGCACTGCCCACTCTGCCCTGTGCCCTGACTGAGCTGTGCAACCTCAGGCTGGCCCTGCTCAGTCTCGGACTCCCTCGCCCGCCTTGCCAGCCAGACCCCCTCTGCACCGAGTCCTCAGGGAACACTCAGTGGAGCTCATTATTTAACGGTCAATGGCTCAGACTCCCATCTCTCCTCAGGGCCCTTGGAGTCTGTTTGGAGCCCAGCCCCAGTTCCAGTAAGTGGAACGCGAATGGCACTTATTCCCAAGATGAATCATTTTGTTTTAATCGCTTGTCCTTTTGCAGGCATGGCCGCCTGCTCTGCCTTTCACTGTCTGTTGGCAGGACGGCCTTCCAGGCCCTGCTGATCACCAAGAAGAGGAGGAGGGGGGAGGGAGCCCCAAAAAGGAGAAATGTGCAGCAACGAGCCAAAACTAATGAAAATGACACTATCGTCCTTCTGGAACCCAAGGAAAGATTCCAAAGAGGCAGAGAGCAGCTCCCAACTTGCAGCACCATTGGGGGCTGCTCCAACGGCTAACGTGGTGGAAGCACCTAGCCCTCACCTCCAGCTTCTAAGAAGAGCCTCTGGACCTGGAGTTCCTCTAAGCTGGATGAGCTGGGGGACCTGGGAGACCACAGGTGGAGGAGGCTAACAGGGAAATTGTAAGACCTGGAATTAGTTCCCCGAACTCTAGTGTGAAATGGGTAACATGTTGGGAGAAGCAAATCTACACTTATTTTCCTTCCCAGGCGACAATGCCAACAGATCGTGTAGAATGGCAGCCACGTTTTTCTTCCCACCTATCGGAGGGCTCGATCTAGATCTGTCGGGGAAGAGGAGAGCTTGCAGTCAGCAAGATGCTGCCAGGGTTCCAGCCTCTGCCATGGTGTGGGCCCTGGGCCCCAAGGGCTGTTGGCGCTGCAGCCTGGAGCCCAGACCACAGGTCCTCCCCTCGGAGTGAGGAGCCTGTGGCCACCTGGAGCTGGAGGCCGTGCTCACCCCTCCAAGGTGGGATGGGCCTGCAACCTTGCTCAAGTGCTGAGTTGGCTAGAAAGGGGTGATGTGGGGAGAGGAAGTGTTTGCAAGGGAAGCAGAAAGATTCAATGACCCAGGGGACACTGATCTCCCTTTCTGATCACTTGGCCAGTCAGGAGGCACCCAGGGTGTCTGCGGCAGAGGGATGACTTAGATGACCTCTGGAGGACTCTTCCTGCCCATGGTGCTCACCAAGCACTTCGCAAAGATGACCTGGGCAGGAAACAATGGTTGCTCTCCAACTGGTAACTGAGCCTCTGGGAGAGGTTTCATCCACCCCAGCCCAGCTGTCTCTGAAGGGTTTGTGGGGTTAAGGGAAACACCTGTTGGTGACAACTTGAAACTCCCACTTAGTGTGCCAGGCCTCCTTCAGTCCCTTTCAGCCTTCTCTCTTACCTCCCTGCTTCCTCACCCAGGCTGCCTGATGCCCCCTCCCCACACCTTAGCCTCCTGTGACTATGGTGTACTCTGCAGGGCAAAGCCGCGAGTGGCCACGAGTTGGGGTTGCCAAGAGGCGCCCTCTCCTCCCCTGAGCTCTGCTCCGCCAAGGGAAGCGCCAGCTGCTGTTTCCCTGGCAGGTTACTGAGTCCAGGAGGCCTGCACTCCAGGATGCTGTGCAAAAACAGCCGGACCTGCACCTCTCCATGTGTTCCCCCGGGACCAGCCCAAGGGCTTCCTGGGAAAGGAAGGATAGGAGGCTTAGGTGACAGCCAGTTTTTGAGTGTCTGCTACACAGCAGCTCTGACACAACTGTGTACGAGGCCGGCAGAGCCCCTGCCTCGTGGATCTCACATTTTTCTGCAAAGTCAACTCTGGAAGGTCAGCATTGTTAGAGACCTTGAGAAATAGCTCCTGAGCTCCCACCATGGAGGAACCGAAGCCTGAAGAGGAAAAGCGGATGAGGGATAAGCCCGAAGGCCTCCAAAGTCCAATCAGCAGCAGGAGAGGAGAGAGTGCACATAAGCTGTGCCTCTAGCCCAGGGTCCTCCCCAGAGGGCCTGCCAGGGGCAAAGGTCACCGTGCTGCTGGGAGAAGGTGAAGAGGAGCGGCCGATCCTCCCCCCTTTCCTCTCCCCTTCCAAGCCTGTTCCAGGAGTCTCCGGGAGACAGTGGGCTCCCCTGGCCTGCAGTGCTGAGATGATAATGATCCACTGTTCCCTTGATACAGCAGCTCCAAGAGCCCCTGGGGACGGGGATGGAAACTCAGAAGGAACGTGGACCTGAGTTCCAAAGGCCCAGACAGAAGAAAGGTAAACAGAAGAAAGCTGTGGAAGGCAAGGAGTTAACCTTAGACTGCAGCCGTGTGTGTGTGTGTGTGTGTGTGTGTGTGTGTGTGTGTGTGTGCATGCGCGTGTATGTGTGTTAGTCTTTGTGATCCCATGAACTGTAGTCCATCAGGCTTCTCTGTCCATGGGACTCTCCAGGCAAGAATGCTGGAGTGGGTTGCCGTTTATCCCTTCTCCAGGGGCTCTTCCCCACCCAGGGATTGAACCCACGTCTCCTGCATTGCAGGCAGATTCCTTACTGTCTCAACTACCAGGGACTGGAGCTGCCTAGGTTAAACTACAGAGACAAGGTGTGTGAAAGCTCCTAGCAGAACGCCTGACACACCAGCACTCAATAAATATTCACCTTTTCCCTCCCTCCCTTCCTCATCTCCACTGAACAATGCCTTCAATTCAAATGCCTTATTAATCATTTACAATATCACTGACAGTAATAAGATTCATAAAAATTCAAACTGTAGGCGCTTTGCCCCACCCTTCTAGCTTCAGAGCATGAAACTGCACATCCCACTCTGTACGGAGACAGGGAGCACCACCCCTTGGAATTCTCCCATCCACACGGAGGCTTTCCATTCCGGCCGTCTCACTCTGTTGGATGTCCTCAGGAAACACACGTGTCTCGTCCGCCCAGATGTGGCTGAGATGCGGATGAGCAAGGGGACCACACCAGCCCCCCGGCGCTCTCCTTCCTCCGGCTGCACGTCCAAGGCCCCATTTGGCAGGCGTCAGACAAGATGCCTCTCTCTGTACCCATCTGAGTCCCAGCACTGATCTCGGGCCCTGATCTCCTCTCTGCCCTTGTCTGCTCTCCATGCCCTGCTAATGTGCCTCTCTAGCATGAATTCTTAGCACCCAAAGGTATATCTGTTAATTTGGATGAAGCTTTTATATACTGCCATCAATTTTAAAGATACCAACAGCAGCAAGCTTAAACTCTCTCTTTTTTTTTAATGTGATATAACAATAAGTTCAGCTCACAAAACACACCAGCCTCCCAGAGGAATTCTGAGCACTTAACAAGTTCTCTGTGGCCTCCAATCCCAGGAAAGTAAAACAAAGTGAAGCCAACTCTTGTTTTAGGAAGCAGGGTGACAAGGGGATGGGGTGCGCTGCGCTTATTTGGGAGGCTGGGAGAGAGGAGGTAATAGCTGGAGGTGGTTAGCTGGTGCTTCTCTTCCCCTTTTCCTCCTGGGCAGGCAGGCACACAGAGGAAAGCAGGGCTGCCCCCACCCCCCCACGGGAGCCTTGGCTGCATCAGACCTGGGGTGCCCAGGAGGAGTGGGCACACACCTCTCACCACTGCCCTGCCCTGCCAGGCATCCCAGCTCTGCTCCCTGCCTCTGTCTCTCCCTACCACCTGTCCCCATCCTCCTTAGCAACAGTACTTCTCCCCTTCTCAGCGACACTCGTAAAAGCTTCCCTCTCAGGAGCTGGAGACAGGGTGACCAAGGACAACTTGGCCCCTTCCCTCCCAGCCCTCCGTGCCCTCTTCAGCCAGCCCTGGCTTCCGCCCTGGGTTGGCCCCTCTGTCTCCCCGCGCTGGGCCCCCCTGTCAGCCTGCCGCTCTGGTTGGCCAGCCTGCTGCGTGATTGGACTCTTGGGCTCAGCAGGAAGTGATCTGTCCCTGCTTTGGCCCAGGAGCCTTCCCCCTGCAGCCCACCCTTCACTCTTGCAGACAGGCCCTTGCACAGCATTTCTTGACTGCCACTCACCCCCCTCCTCTTTTACCCTATTTCTTTATTTCCCTGCTTTCAGTCAGACCAGAGGTCTATTCTGTATGCATGAAGCCCTGTGTCTGGCATGTCTCACTATACAGCCAGACACAATGATCCATTAGCAAGAGCAAGCGAGTGAACTGACTGCATAAAACCGCCAAGGGCTGGTAAGCTGTTTCAGTAGCTCTTACTGATGCCAATGAGCTACTTTTTTGACCTGTTAAAATCCCACCTAATAGGAGCAAGGGGGTCAAGCTGAGGATTGGAGACAGAAGGGTTCTGCATTTGAACTCTGACTCTGTTACTTCCAGATGTACGTGTCTGGCTAACATGCTTGGTTTCTTTGAGGGTTTCCTACTCTGATAGAGGAAAAGAGTGATTTTGTCCTCTGGTTTCCCAGACATCACAGGAGGACATAGAGATCTTCTTCATAAAGTGCTTTGGAGGTTTCCTTGGAGGTTTTTGGAGGAAGAAGCTGATGAATTGGCTCCAGGCTCTCCCCATCTGCCTGCCAGCCCAGGATTCCCAACAGGAGGCAAATTTCCTAATCAGTCAAAGCCATGCTCAACCCTCATCCCCACCCATACCCTCCATGCCCATTAGGTGGGATATAGGGGAAAAGTAAGGAGCCTTTAGTGGGCTCCAAGCTGAGGACATGTGGCCCATGCCCTGGAGATCTCCAGTCTGAGAAGGCGGAAAAGTACAAAGGAAGCCACATTCTCCAAACATTAATGACACGAAGACCCAGAATCAGAAACACGTCTTCTTCCAGGGAGAATGCACAGGGCAGTGATGGAGACAAACGCGAGGATGGGGCGGCTGTGAGTGCCCAGCCCCGCCTCCTCGCACGGCTCCGGGCACCAGCCCCAGCCTGTCTGGTTTAGATAAGAGCCCACAGATAGCATTGCCCTGGCCCACACCGTCACCTTTCCCAAGGGGACACTGAAAAAATCCAGGACAACAGCCTCAGATCTCTGATCCCTGCTTTCTGAGACTGCAACCTGCAGAAAAAGAAAACCAAGGGCTGCCTGAGAGCAAAGGGCCAGAAGCTTGTCCAGACTACTCTTCTCATCGGGGCAACCAAGGCTTCTGACGTCAGAGGCGAAGACCTGGATGCTGCTGTTTGCTGGTCCAGCTTGCTGTGGGCTGGCCCCTCTGCTCCCACTCCCAAGGGCTTCAAGGGGCCAAGGACCACTCTGTCTGCCCTGCCCTGCGGGGTGCTGCAGGAGGGCCGGGGAGGGGAGCAGAGAGAAGAATGGCAAGAGGGTGGGCAGGTGCCAACTGGTGGGTCCAGTCTTCCTGGAAAAGGAGAAACTCAGGAGAAAGCCAGGGAAAATCTGGTTGTAAGGAATCCTCTGCTCTGCAATGACTATCCCCACAGCACACTGCATCTTAAAGAGAACCTCATTAAAATGCAGGCCGGGTGAGCTTCGGTGAGTAGGTTCCTAAACATTCTTCTGTCCCGCCTCCCTGCAGGCTGGACAGTCACCAGCCTGTCAGACGGTAAGGCAGGGTTCGCCCCGCTCCTGCCCCCCGCCCTTTGATTCCACTGGGGCCAGGGCCTCTCCGCAGCCAATCTGAGGCATCAGAGGGCAAAACAATGCAACTGGGTTCGGCCAATGCCGAGGCCCCAGGTCTCAGAGGGGTGGATGGGGCCTCAGGTCTCAAAAGAGAAAATGTCAGTAGGACCAAAAGGGGCTATTAGTAAGAACAGTAGGGGTGTGGCCCTGGGTCTCATGTAGACACATACACAAATGCTCCCATTTACACAGATGTTTTTTTTAATGTCTTTTTCAGATACACACATAGACTCACAAAGCAGAGATGCTCACTTATCCTGAGGCACACTTCCTCCTTCCCTCACCCACATACTAGAAAGTCAAATGAACTCGCTGACCTTCTAACCCACTGCCCCCGCCCCCCACCCTCCCTTCCTATAGGGTGGGTTGCTCCCAAAAAGCAGTCTTGGTGGCCCGGGGCTAGGGGAGGAACTGGACCATCTGCAGTTTTTTCCAGAGGGGAGTGGCACCAGCAGTCTGAACACCTGCTCGTCCCACAGACTGACAGCCTGATTTGGCCCAGCTGGATCTGAACCAGCTGCTCTGGGAAGCCCTGTCTTCCCACTGTTTCTTCCCTGCCAATCTAATCTATGATGGCTCTTGGTTCCAACCTGTAAAACTGAATGCACAGTCCTGGAACACAGCACAACCTGGGTACCTTCACCTACCCTCTGAGAGGACCCAGGCCACTATTCTCTATCTGGGTGTCCCCCCAACCCAGTACCTCTTTTCAGTCTCTGCACTCATACTCACCTCCTCCAAGAAGTCTTCTCTGATTAAATTTGTTTTGTTCTAAATGGCACAGCTTCTCAGCTCTCAGGAAGAAAATTGCTTTCTATTTATTGCTTGTAGTCTGAGCTTGTATCAGGCCTTACTCATGAGAGTGCTGACTCTCCCATTAGATGAGAGCTTCTTGATCCTGCAAACAATCCTTGTCCACTCCCTCCAGAGTCCTGCAGAATCCTGACCTGGAAGCAGACTCAGGAGGAGTTCATTGCCTGGACAACACAGTTTTCAAGGCCTTGCTGTTGGTTTGCAGAAGACCCTGCTGGATAGCTAGGCCCTTGGAAAGCAGGAGCGATAACAAGGGGTTGGAGCCATTTGGGTTCCAAGAGTTAAGAGGTTTCCCCAGAAGCGACTGTCTAAGTAGCACGTGTGGCCTTAGAGAGCAGCTCCCTGTCTGGTTTGTGAACTGAGAGATACCTCTCACTCATTTACTTGAATGCTGTAAGGAGAGTCATCCTATACCTTGAACAGAGGAACGTGGAGCAGCAAGGTGAGAAGTACAGTCAAACAGAGGCCCTGGAGGGTCGGAATCAGAAAGGGGAAAGGAAGAGGTAAAGGAGGATGGGAGGGGGTGGGCTGGAAGATAATAAGAATAAAGTGGTTTGGGGGGAAGGTAAGGAGCAGACAAACAAAAAGGGGAGAAAGAAAACCTGACCCAAAAGGTAAAAAGGGGAGTTACGATGGAATCAAAAGCAAGGCAACACAGAAACACAGACTAGGACAAAGCTACAGATACAGAAATATCTTCATCAGGAGTTTCAAGAAGGTTCCCAAGCACTGAAACATTCTAAGTCAACTGTACTTCAATAAAATATATATATTAAAAAGAGAGAGAGAAGGTTCTCAGGAACAGAAGTGTTCAAGGTGGGGGCTGGGGATTTTAGGATTTGAGCCCCTATTATGGACCAGCTACATTCTGTCCATTAGACGGTGTAACACCCCACGAGGTGGGCATTCTCGCTGCCTGTTTACAGCTCAGGGGACCCTGGAGTAGAGAAGTGAAGCGACACCCCTGGTCACACAGCTGATACACGTCAGGGTTCAGGTTCAAATCCAGGTCTGACTCCAAAGCTTGTGACTTCCCCGGCTCTGAAAGCACTTTCCCTGGGCTGACTTTCTCCCAGCATTTCAGCAAGCCCTAATCAAGTGCCTTCTGTGTGCCGGGCACCATCATAGGAGGGATCTCTGCCCCCACCGAGTCTACAGTCTGACAGGATTCCTCTGATGTTTGATGGCTTGTTCTTGTATATCCAGGTTGACAGGAACCCCCCCTAAAGTGAAAATGACTGTCCCTCTGCTCCAAGGTCATGCCCGTGACTGACAGGACAGAAAGGAGTTTCAACCTCTTTCTTAGTCACCAAATTTGGATCCATCAACTCTAGATAGGGGAATTTTCTTACAAAAACTCTTAGACTACTCCAAGTCCCTGGTCCTTCATAAGGGCTTTTGTCTTGGGAAGATGGGAATAAATAAGGAATAGAGAGTGGTTGAACAACTATCTGGTGTCTGAGCTTCTCTGCCAGATCCACTTTTCCCCAAAGTGACTAAAGTCTCTTCCCCGTGACTGCTCAGAGAGTGGGGCCCCTGGGGGCAGAGGCACTGGGGATGATGCCAGCAGAGAGGAAGGATTGGGGAGAGACTTACAAAACACTGTAGGGCTGCTGCCCGGGGCCCGGAGGCAAGCTCTCCCGCCCCATGGAGGCAGGGCTTTCAGAGAAGGAGCAGCTTCATCTGACCCACTGGAGGAAGAGCAGGTAGCAGGATGCACCTGGGTTATGCTGGGGGCTTGGGAATTCCTTCTCTAGAGCTGTAAACTTAGAAACATCACCAGTGTCCAGTGCATTGCTGAAGTCTCGCCTGGAGGCTGGAGGGAGAGTTCCATGAACTCTCTAGGTCACTAAACCAAAATGTATTCCAAACTATTCAGACACAGAGAAAGACACAAGGAACAAAATCCGGAATGGCACTAAGAATGCCCCCACAGGCCCCCATGCTCTCCCTGCTGACAGGCTCCTCGTTCACCCGAGGTGAGCACGCTTCTGAGTTCGGTGTATGCCACCCCGCAAGGCGTTCTCCACCCTACGAGTTCTGCCCCTCCTACAGGGAGAAGGCCAGAGGACCTCGGCCAGCCTTCAGCCGGAGCGCTCTGTCCTCCAGGGCTGTCTGATGGGGCTCCCCTGCCTGGCCCCACTCTCCATCCCCTTCCCAGATGGCTGAGCAGACAATCAATATTGATGTGAATCTCCCAGGCAGGCCTGCCGGACAGAGAGGCCCAGCAGGCGAGGCAGGGCTGCCATCCCAGCAGGGGCGGGCTTTAACTCAGACACAAAGCAGGTGACCCAGGTGCCCGGCGGCTCTGGCTGGACTGAGGTCATCGTGAGCCAGGAGCCAACCAGGCCCCGCTGCTCCACTGGCCAGATCTGACGTGTGCCTCTGCCAGACGTTTACAGCTCCCGTTCACTCTGCTGTTTGGCGGGGTGAGATGCCCGGGTGAGGCTGAGGGGAGAATAATAAGCAGTTTACTCCCCCCTGCAGAGCGAGGCAGCAGGCACAGCTGCAGGGCTGACAGTTTGGAAGAGGGACCCGTGCTGCCCCAGGGCCCCAGTCCACCCCCAGCCGCCGGCTCCTCTCCAGCTCACTGCACATCACTCTCCTGAAGGGACACGCCTCGCCCCAGGGTCCCGCATGGCTCACCCCAACTCCTCTCACCATGGCCTCCTGGTTCTGGTCCAGCTGACCAGGCTCCTGCCTCCTCAGGAAGCCTTTTCTTAGCTGATGCTCCCTGGCCTTGAGCACTTTTGCCCCATGTTCATCCAATTCTTGCACAATCAGTTGGCACAGTGGTAAAAATTTCTCTTATGAAAATACAACCTTGTGTGCCTTGAATGATCTTCCCTGCCACACTATAAGCATCTAGAAAGCAGGGACCACGGCTGATCCATCCTGGGCACCCTTTATAGCCATTTTCAT
This sequence comes from Bison bison bison, assembly GCF_000754665.1. Lineage (NCBI taxonomy): Eukaryota > Metazoa > Chordata > Mammalia > Artiodactyla > Bovidae > Bison > Bison bison. Next base: position 1,175,768 of record NW_011494910.1, read on the forward strand.
AAGTGGCTCCGTAAGTGTTTGTTGAATGACCGAATGATCTCTGCCCCACATCTGCCTGAGTGTTTCTCAAGAATGGGACTACCCGGGTCTTAGAACCTCCCAGTAGAACCAGTAAAGGGATACCCACTCCTGATTGCTGAGTGAGTGGAGAAAAATCCCATTACAGTCTCTTCAGCCAGTCCACTCACCCCCTCTCCTCTACCCAGCACTCACCTGCCCACACACAGGTCCCTCCCCAGCAGCAGGAGCAGAACTAGCATGGCCTCATCATGCTTCGTTGAAACCCTTGGCTGATACTGTTTTGGTTTGACCTGACTTGAGGCCCATTTACCAGCCTCGGCAACTGTCTATATCACAACCATCCTGAGAAAAAGAAAGCATGCTTCAGGCAGCTTTCCTGCTTCCACACTAACACAGAGCTTTCACCACATATTTGATATGACGCAGTGGTTTTACCACATATTTGATCATCACAGGGCACAGCCCCATTCTACAGAGAAGGAAACTGAGGCTTAGGGACTTGGACCGAAGGACCTGTAGCTCACAGTTGGACTGAGATCCTCTGACTCCAGTCTGCCACGTCTCCTGACAGCCTTCTGCCTCTCCTCGCCTCATATGGACTCAACAAAGTACAGCCTCCAGAGAAACATAGCCTTTGGGCTGGAGAGGAAATCTTTGAGGACAACTGAAAGCTCCTTGCAAAAAAGAAGACAGAGAGAACCTTCAGGTCAGAGCAGCAGGGCTGGGATTGCCCTCAGGGTTTCTGGCCAAACAGAGATTCTTTGTGGGGCCCAGCAGTTTCAGGCAAGAGGGCACACAGATTTACCAGGGATGCCCTGAGTCAGAAAGGCATCAAGAATCAGCGAGTGCTCCTGACCAGCCATGAGCAGTGCCCGGGCACCCCTTCTCTTGGCTTCTCCAGGGCCCACAGTGGTCACGGCTGCAGCTGTCTGAGCATTCAGCGCAGACGAGGACCGTCCTCCACGTGCGGAGGGAGGGTCCCTGGTTACACACGTGTCCATTGGGGTTCAACGAGGTGGTGTGACTTGTCTGACGACTTGGACCTTAAAAGTGTCAGCTGCTGCTGCTGCTGCTAAGTCGCTTCAGTCGTGTCCAACTCTGTGCGACCCCAGAGACGACAGCCCACCAGGCTCCCCTGTCCCTGGGATTCTCCAGGCAAGAACACTGGAGTGGGCCGCC